>NC_134701.1:265783369-265885869 GCF_043290135.1 Rhipicephalus microplus | reverse complement strand
CAGCAATTGCCATGCTATTTTTTGTCATTCTTCTGAGAAGCGTTGTATCCGCTAAACACTTGAAGGAATTTTGTGCCAATTGTACATGCGGTGTTTGAAAACGATGAGAAATTATGCGTGAAGCGGGTTTGTGCCACAGTTAATAGGTTATCGAGAACAAGCTTTTCTAATGCGTTAGAGCATTGGGAGACGCACTCGTTACGCTGTTCGCATATTGTGACGCCTGGTTGTTTCTTTGCTGTTCTAAAACGTTTTATTACTCATATTAACGCGGTTCCTTTCCCGACAAGCCCGCCTAAGGCAATTTCGCGACCAAATCCCAAGCAGTGCCTTAAGGCTCGCTTTTCTGTAGAATACCTGTACACAGTATCGCGCAAGTAGCTGTATAAGGACCTACTGAGTACACTCTTTCCACCTCCATTGTACCGCTCACTGTACTCCAATCTTCCAGGCCACGATGTATTGAAGCGAGTGCGCAAAATGTACATTCCACTGAATTCAAAAACATTCTTCTATAAACTCCACTCTGAAACATTGGCCGTAAACACATGGTTAGAAAGAAAGGGTATTTTCATTCCGTCTGTTAACTGCCGTCTATGTGATGTGCCGGGAACAATTGAACATTGCTTTGTTAGCTGCAAAGATGCCATATTGTTTTGGGATGTCCTTCAAGCGAGCACTGAAAAAACGTTTCGTCATTAATTCTCACACAATACGTTATCTTCTACCCGCAGCGCTTGATGAAGTACCATATGATATGTTTTTCCTCATGGGTATGCACAGCTAGTGGAAGACACGAATGCAAGACCGCAATGCAGAGCCCACCACGTCATCAAGCGCACACTTCATTCAAATGACTATCCACCTAAAAAACATTTACGATGAGCTAGACTTTAGACCGGACTGGTACTCCGTCTTAGAGAACTGTTTGACCTCACCCCTTTTTTTGTTTGTATAACACGATGTGAAGAACTCTCCATGTGAGGAACTCACGCTGTGTTAGCCATTTAGTGTTTATGAGTAACGCTTGAGCGCTTACTTTCGCGATTTGATTGTACTTTTGTTCGCTTGATTTTGTCTTTATTGCGCAAGTACTTTATTGAGTACCATAAAAAAAGTGCCGTGGCTCAGTGGTAGAATACCGGGCTGGCACGCAGCGGACACATGTTCGAGCCCCACTGTGTGCTTAATTTTTCTTATTTACTGAGCTTTTTTTCCTTCGATACTGGTTACGAACACCGGCGGTGGCGAGGGATAACTATGGCACAGCGCGTGACCCGTGTTTAGATCTTCAAACAGCTTTCACTTAAAAACAAATCTCAGGACGATATTCCCAATTCATATTCCTTTGAAAGTGATCGCTGCTGCGTGTATTCGGTTTCGTGTGGCACGTGATGAGCTCCGTAAATGCACGTCACTCAATCAAGCAAGCAGGTCACTCTTGACCCGCTATCGCGGACCGAAAGACGACGATTGCATTTGTTTAATTGTTTTATGCATTAGATTAAAGAGCTGTACAAATGAATTATAGACCGCTGGCGACGTCCACACGTTCTATATATATGTCTACATGCCAAGTACAGTGCTTGGAAATGATCTTCGACTAGGGCACTTGCATCGCTCCTCAGTGATTGATGTAAAGACACATGAAGGGCCATGGACAACCCAGCAACTGACCACGAGAAAAAAAATTTAGGCCATTTTATGACGTGAAACCTGACTTTGGGCGTTCACTGAAGCTAATTGGTTAGCAGTGGGCGGAGTTGGTGCCACAATTTAGGTTTTTATTTTGGTTGGCAAGTTTTCTGATGAATCAGAAAATTAGTTATTATGGTGATTGTGAACGTTCCTGTAATACGAGTATGTAGTACACCAATATAATTCAATACAATGACATGATGGAAAAGTAAGGAAAATTCAGTAGTATGAAATGATCAGGATAATCCTGATCACTGCAGCGAAGTACAAAAAGCAGTTGCATGTTCGCGGATGAAATTGTAATGAATTGGCGCTTATGGTTAAAAAAGTGTCTGAATCGTTCAGCCTTTTATATTTAGGTTAGCTAGTGTAGTGGAACTTGGTAAATTACCCTTATTTTTTAGGGGCGAAGCTCCTTAGTGTGTGGGTCTGCCCATCCTCCGATGGTGTATGGAGCCACCAATGGCACATACCCGCAAGAGCGTCCTTAGAATGTCCACTGAATGGGGGCACTTGTATATGATGAATACATGATGAAAAGATGTGAGATGGCTGTACTTGGAGTGTTCTCTAAATAGGCGGATGGACATACAGATAAACGGACGGACTGACGGACGCACAGACAGACAGAAGGGCGGACGCCCTTCTGTCTGTCTGTGCAGACGCGGACGCCCTTCTGCCTGTCTGTGCGGACGCATGGACGGACGGAAGCAAGAATGAATGGGCGGACGAAAGGATGGACGAATTGACGAACGCTTCGCCCCACCAATCTTCATTCACTCCGTGGATATGCTGTGATTTTTTTTTCTGCCTCTTTCAGAACTGAGCAGTATTGCCACGTTGGCTTATAGCAATATCCATCAAATTTGACGGGAATACCAGGACTGTGCTTCGCGTCGTAACAGTGGACGCTGTAATGCTTTGCTCATCGTAGAGAGAACACCGCGGAACCATGCCATCGTCCCAGAAGCCTTCAATTGAGCCTTGAGAAAATCCATGCAGTTTAACGAAAACCGTTCAGTGCTAACCGCGTAGCAAACCTCTCTCTAGGTTGCTCTCATTTCGCTGGAATCGCAAATTGGATTACGTTTACAAACGACCGTAATCACGCGAAAGCCGTGTTTTAGCGTTTGAAAGTGAACCGTCACAACGTGCGCGTTCATTTAGAACCACTCTGGCGAGTATGGTGCCCCCCCCCCCCCCCCCGCTTCCTGCTATTGTTGCTGCAAGCGCAGATTGCTAATACGAAGACATACAAAGAGCAAAAAAAAAAGAAACAAAGAAATGGATCGGAATGAAAGGTAAGTTAAATTAGTGCCCAATATGCACGCATTTTGTTCAGTTCAGGGCCTAGGCAGACATGCTCCGGCTATGCATTATTAACGGTGACATAGCAAACGCAAAAAAGAGCGACAGGCGCCGCTGCGCGGTACAATCTACGTGTACAGCTTCTTCTAATGCACCCATTCACGTGTTCGAACGGCGGGCGAAGCAGCAGCAACAACAAAAAAGAAATATCAGCAGGAATTCGTGCGCGTCTGAAGCGTGCACAGGAGAAGCCCGCTTGCTGGACGTACCGGATTAGCATAAACGAACAGGCGCGGTGACAAGGAACGGGCCCGGACCCTGTGCGGTAATAAAAAGTGAAAGTCGCTTTCGCGGCAGAAGTGGGCTTGAACGCGACGCGGCCAACAGCGGCACGAGCAGCCGGCGGGGTGCGCGCGAGGCCCGAGGTTAATTAAACACGGTAGGACGACGACGACGCAAAGCGAAGCCGATGCCGAGCTTGTCGCGCGCTTCTCTGCGGACGCGCGCGGCAATGCGGCGAAGCCCGCAGAAAATCAGACCTTCGGTAATGGAAGCACGATTGCTTCCGGGCGAGAGAAAGCAGGCACCGAAATTAACTATACAGAAGTTTATTCGAGGAAAGAAAAAGTAGATTAAGCGGGGCTTCGCTACCACTATGCCTGAGACGGATGATTGTTCGTAAGCAAAGTGCGATTCAGAATGAATGCTGTTTGGATGAACTTATATTATTGGTACTCGTGCTTGTTGTTTTAATATGCCGATCAATACACATTGTTTTTTTTAAACAGAAAGAAACTGAGAGAAACGCAGGCACTTTAGCTAGATTACAAATTCAGGAGGGAGCATGGTTGACTGAAAATCCAAAAAAAGTAAGATTCTTTAACGAGACTTTGCATAGTAGAGACAGAGGAGCAAAGAAGAAAGAGAAGTAATGAGTCTATATTGTCTTTTGAAAATCCAGGGTCAGCAGTGTTACGAGAACCCCAGGTAGACTTTTTTTTTGGAAATGTGGAAGCATACAGATTAGAAGAGGAAATTTAACAGAACTTTGAAAAGACAGCGGACCAGGTCGTATCATCTAAGGCGTTACCGAGGTATGAAGGTCGTTTTTGGCGCAGAATATTCATCTAATGGTGTGCTATGAATTGCAGAAACCTTAAATTTGTTTAATGACCATTGGCTCATTATTTAGGCGCTTAGAAAAAAAATAATTGGAAATTAGTGTAGATCCTGTGGGAAGTTTTGAATTAAGCCGCATATATACATTGATACGAAGCCTTCAGTAGGTGTCACTTCCACTTTAAGCAACGATTTTAATTGTGACCATTAAGCAAAATGCGCATAATTTCAGAGGCCGATAGTCATCAAAATTTGAAGAAGTCATGATGTCAAGCATCACAGTAGTGGATAAAAAATGTTGATTATGGAGTTAGCAGACGCAAGGTTACAACTGCAGCAGAAATAGCGTAGATCTAAAAGGCGCAGCAAAAATTCAAGAATTCTGACAGCTGGCCGAAAGGCTTGGCTTGCCGGCGCCAACGTGAGGTTGAGCCGGGTGGGTGCTTCAGTGGCGTTACACATGACCTAAACAAGTTGTTTTCAATTCAATTAAATTTGATTCAATATATTTGCCATATAAAACGCAATACTACGTGAAACTCCTAGCAAAGAAGAAAGAAAGAAAAAAAAGAAAGAAAGAAGGAAAGAAAGAAAAAATGATGCTGATACCATGTTTTTATAAATAGTATGGTCCCACACTGTCTGTTCTAACTTTGGTGGACATGATCCTATTATTTTGGGAATACTGAAAGTTAGGTTGTGAAATGAAAATGAAAAAAAAAACAGGACGATTTTATAGAAATACACACAAATTCATTTTGATTGTCGATGTAGAATAAGATAAAGCGATGTGGTAAGATTCATTTCTCTAAAAAAAGAAATTGGCCCGAATCTGCATGTTACAATGCATATGTCGTCAAAAGACGATAGTATTGCGTCTGGAGAGAGTGAACAAAACGTTTATTTAATGTTCTGTGCAAGAAAATTGGTGAGTGGTATTTTGAAAACGCTGCGTGTAGCGAATGCGAACGAGCGCATTGAGGCACGTTAGACACGAGCGCCATCTGGCAGTTATCTTCGAAAACGAAGGTGTGCGCGTTCGCGGAGAAAGATGCGCGCCAGTCTCGGAGGTGATAAGCTGTAGAACGCAAAGCGACGGGCAGGTGCCACCACCGTGACGTCGTTGCACAGCGTTGGAAACACTTACCTTTTTGAGCATCGCGTTGCACTGTCAGCGCAGCGCGATAAACGCCACAGTCCTTAGAATTACTTGTGTGTGCCTCTTCTTGTATAAAGACAGACATACAAAATATAGACGTGTTGTTATGGTGCCTCAGATATGCGCAATAATTGCTTTTTAATTGACATTCGCACAACTATGAAGGCTAAACCTTGAGCAATATTGGTGGGCGCTGCGGATGGGGTTGACCGTTTGGTGCCGCTTTAGGTATCGTTAAGGGCAGACAAACAGACAAATGTATAGATAGACAGACAGACGTCTTTAAATAACCACACAAAGTAGGTAGCAAGCTCTGGTGTAAAATTATAAACGGTAAAATCTATTGTACACGAAAATAGTAAAATAACACGATATTATATGACGTATGTTAGGCATGCTGATGTACTACAATCGAAATTGGTGTTTCGTTGAAATGAGCTGCCTTATCTTCAATTTGTCGTTCGTGTAGTGAATTAGTATAGTATTTCCCGTTAGGACAAAAAGCGCAATAAACACCTATTATTAATATGTGCACAAAAATAGCGATAGACCTAAATTACGCCATAAAAGCACGCAACTACGCACAACTTTCAGTTCGCGCAGACAACTGTCGTTCAGGGGAATCAGCTTGTTCATTCATGCACATGTGTATACACTTACTAAACTTACCTGGAAGGTCAGTGTCAGCATTGCCATACGCAAAACAATACGCTGTCTTGAATTATACCAAAGGTGAGCCCAAGAATGGCTTTCTGAGTGACCGCCTTTCAAAAGTACTGCATTGCGGGGTGTGCAGCTATCACTTTACTATATTCGCACAAAGGGGCAGGCTAGGCATGACGCAGAAAGCAAGAACAAGAACTATGTATATTTTTTAAAATTTTGGCGAAAATAGGTTGATATTTTTCCGTACGACGTAAGCAAGCGACATTGTTATTACTTCTCTTTCCAAAGAATGAAAGCTTAGGCGCGAGGTTTTTGTTCGAGGGGGGGGGGGGGATCGTGACGAAATGGTTGACTTTTTAATAATGGGCGACACGAGTAAGTATATTCCGGTAACAGACACACAATGAAAGATATATTTGAATCACACATTGCGTTGGAGAAAAGTGGGCGAAAGGAAGGTGAGGATTCGCCAAGAGGCAGGGATTACAGCAGCGCGCCACTGCGAATTGGCGATGCAGTCAGAGTTCTGGAGCGAGGCGGCTCGCAGTTCGTTTGCACGAAATATACGCCCAGTATGCAAAGAATCAAGAAAAAGAAACATCCTTTAAGAAAACTCCTTCGAAAGCAAGGGCCTCCGCGGACGCGCTAAAGAACCAATCTTCTTAGAACGTATAGAGAACGATGCTCATTACGAAGAAAAGAGCCGGTATGCGAACATAAACTACTCGACCTTTTTTTCTTTTTTTTTCTAACCACTTCCTCTCGACACACGTGTGCTAGCACGTATGCGTACGAAAGATTCTTCATCTTGTGCATGCCGTGTTTCTTTGGTAAGCAAGAAAATTGTGTGACTGTTTTTTTTTGTTTTTGTCCGTTATGATCCTTGCAGAGCTCATTTGCCTTTTGCGCAGGGACTTCTTTCGCGGGCTTCGCTCTCTTAAAAAACTAATAAATAAAACTCCGCAACCGAGAAGCCACTATAAGGTCGAAGAAGCCGCCAGCGGGTCGCTTCGCAAGCCCTAGGGGCTCATACTGAAAGGAAAGCAAGAAATAAACACGGCTAAAATAAGAGAAGGAAAAGAAAGCGCGGAGTGCAGCAGACAGCAGTGAAACAATGTGCTTGCATCAAACGACGAAAAAACCCTTTCGCAGAAACAAAAGAGCTTAAGTGGCGTTGCTATGCTGACTCACAGTGAGTTCTTTGTTTCAATAGAATGAGACGCGGGTGAACTGATCAAGAAAAAAAGAACGACGGGCTGACGTGAAGCGCGCAAAGCTGCAATGTTTTTCTCTTTCGGCGACCCGTCACAGCTTGGAGTGTTTGGCAGAAGGTTGTGAAGAGGTGAAAGGGGGGGGGGGGGTGGCATCATTGAACGGCGATATTGCGCCAAGCGCACTGACTCAGATGACTCAGCAAGGCGCAAAGAGTTTCAATTGTCTCAGTGCGTCGACCGTCGGCAAACGTTACGTTCTCAGTACCAAGGATTGCTTTTCGAGTGACGCGATGCAATAAGCGTACGGTGTGTATTTCTTTTTTCTTTTTCACGCCACTTTCTATACTTCATTCAATCGCGTAGCACCCGTTTACCATATTCAGCGTTCCGACGCTCCTAGCTGTCGAATAGAGAGGCATCGCTCGGCGATTGGCTATCCTCCTGGTTAAGTTAGATAGTTGAGAAACAAAGCGGAAAATGACGCTGGCTACTGGTTCGAATTCCGTACTATGGGACAACAATTTTCATACACAATGCAGCTTACTTTCTGAGAACTACGTATCTTTTCTTTCGCATATTTTTGTTTCAGAGGCTGGATGCCGTTTATTTTTGCTTCACTTTACGGTTGATGCAGCGACTGTTCTGGCGTTAACTTGCATGATTGTCAAGTGTGGGATAGGGAAAGCGGACGACAGTGGTGATATGCCGAAGCGAGGCTACGAATCGACAACGTGTAGGAGATTTTCGAGATAAGATTTGAGGGACAATACAGTCTCCGCTGTGTTCTTCAACACTATTTGATTGACTGAGAGACCATGTGTGGAAATCTACAATCGCTGGCTGACGTTGGCATGATGATAACGGAGCGAAGACATGTCACTCTACGCGGATCTTAATGCAGAAAAATTGAGAGTACTGTCGAGGAAGTCAATGATTGATGATTGATGATTGATTGATTGATTGATATGTGGGGTTTAACGTCCCAAAACCACCATATGATTATGAGAGACGCTGTAGTGGAGGGCTCCGGCAATTTCGACCACCTGGGGTTCTTTGACGTGCACCCAAATCTGAGCACAGGGGCATGCAACATTTCCGCCTCCATCGGAAATGCAGCCGCCGCAGCGGGGATTCGATCCCGCGACCTGCGAGTCAGCAGCCGAGTACCTTGGCCACTAGACCACCGTGGCAGGGCAACGAAGTCAGTGTACCTTGGTTCACGTGGCATCGCTCATGTATGTACATACAAGGCTTGCAACAGGGAGTAGTTGATGTTGATTTAGTGTGTGTCACGAGGCGCACGCTTGTTAGTGACGTAAAGAAAAAAGAAGGCCATTGTAAGGCTGGTGGACGGATTCTCATTGCGGAGGTAATGGCATATCAATATCAAATTGCTGCGCTTCTCATTGAAATTTTGTTTTGTGCTGTTGGCTTTAAAAATGCTTGTCTGATAGCGTCGTCTTTTTACTGACAGTGCCAAAGCATCGAGAGAAATTTTTCAATTGATAATGGGTCTTTTAAATGAAGTTACGAGGAATAGAGGTAGAAAGGCAAATAGAAAAAAAATGGCTACAGGTTATCTGCCGTTGGGAATTCCGTAAGAGTACAAACTATACTAAGTTACAAAAGCAGGAAGCAATCAAACTATCTTCAATGTCGTCGCACTGTTTTATACGAAGTACATTCATGAATTTTTTTGTTTGGAGCAAAGTCTCACGCGTCCGCGATGTACAAGGTTTCGAAACAGCTGCTTTTCTTGAGACGCACCACTGTACACAAACGCTGTGACTGGCTTGACACCAAACATTCATTTGTGGGTGGGCGTCAGCACAACGTGCGAATGTTGCACCTCTTGCTGTTTTTAGGTGCTTAACACATTTAAGCGTCCGGGCTGTCGTATACTGTCGTATGCCATATGACGTCATCGACTGCTGTCGTTTCATTTAGCCTGGTGTCACAGAGGCGAAGCCATGTATAGCACGGAAATGTGTCCCTCAGAGTAAGTGGTGCGTACGATATTTCACAGTAAGCTACTGACGACGTGCTAACCTCACTGACGTCACGTCGCGATTTTCGGGGTACACTTCGATGTCCTATTGTCACCGGGAGTTAACATTTCGCGACTTTCATAGCTGCTAAGTGTCATTATTTTAGTGTGACAAGCCTGCGGTGCAGATTCTAAACCTTAAGGATATTTGAATACGCTTCCTTCGGAACGGTCGTTCAGAGTATTTCGACTATAATGCTTGTTTTCACCGCAAAAGCACCAAAAATTTATTTTTTTTTCACATGTGTCAATGTCGATAGCTCTAGGCGCACAGATAACCCGGTGAACACGAGTGAGAAATAAATAAAAGAAAAAGAGTTAAAGAAGAAGCAAAAAATATAACGCTCAATCGTCTGTCACGGGAGAAAAAAAAAGTACTATAGGAGTACGCATGTGTCATAAACCGTGCACTGAAGAAGGATCCCAGAACGCCGCACTCTGCAGGTCTGCGAAGCGTCCGATAAGACGCTCTGATGGCCTGCCTTCTCAGTCGGGTCGGGTGCGCTTCGTTGCGCGTCTAAGGGGCCCGCGCGACGGGTGTCCGGGGTTTCCGCGAGGACACGTGAAAGTCACGCCTGCGGGGACTCATCGCTCCCCTTGTGAAAGCAAGGCCTCTCGACAGAGTGAGTCGCAGCGGGCTCACCGAGAAGGATTCTCGTCGCACGTTGTGGAAAAAGGAGAAAAAAGAAAGGATGGTGGGCGAGCTAGGAGAGAGTGTGAGCGTTAATCTTTTTGAACATACGCAGT
Source organism: Rhipicephalus microplus (assembly GCF_043290135.1). Taxonomy (NCBI): domain Eukaryota; kingdom Metazoa; phylum Arthropoda; class Arachnida; order Ixodida; family Ixodidae; genus Rhipicephalus; species Rhipicephalus microplus. Next base: position 265,875,911 of record NC_134701.1, on the reverse strand, counting down.
CCGATGAAACAGAGAGAACAAAAATCTGATGGGACAAAAGATAGTGCAGAAATATATTGAAAAAAAAATGAATAATTGAACCGATCTGATTTTTATTTACAGTATTACGTGAGTGAAGGAGAAAGGAAAAAAAAACATCCGCGGATGGCTTGAAGTTTATCGCTACCGCAGTGAACAAGTAGAAATAAAAAAGTAGAGAGAGAGAGAGACCTTTCCTCTAGCTGAGAAGAGAGTGTTATTGGTAAGGAAGGAGAACAGGCGAGAGAGAGAGAGAGAGAGAGGAAACGCAGGGATGTTAAGCGATCATCCTGCGCACATGAAAGACATGGGCGAGTTTGAAAGTTAGAAGAGTAAGGAGAAGGAGAAAGGGGCAGAAAAAGAGCACACACTCAACGTCACTGCGCTTTAATCTGTGCTCTATGGCGGCTCTATCACTCCACAGCAGCTCGTCCAAGTAATTTGTGCTTAGATATTTTCAGTAATGTCCTTGTCGCCTTCATACTCGACTGCTTTCCGAGATGACATCGCTGGATAGTTGCTAGCGACATCGGTTTGTATTCAAGGCAAGTCAGAGTGGTTCCAAGGAGATCGTTTCTTCACAGAGTACACTGAGAACGGTGGCAGAAGATCTCTTGCAAAGTGTCCTGGATCACAAAGAGGGCTGTCAGTTTTATCGCCCTTCGTATGCATACGAGCGTCATCGTTTGCCGGGCGTTCTCTGATTATAAAAGAGTTTAACTTTTTTCTCGTTAATTGTTTTTTTCTCGTTAATTGGCTTTTTTTATCGTTAATTGGCTAACCGTTAATTGGCTTCTACTATCAGCGATGTTCAATATCAGTTCTTCAGTGATAGCAAAGTTGCCCCCCCCCAAAAAAAAACTAAGAAATCTGCAGGAGGACGCACGCAGAGTTTGATGCCGAGATAACAAACGACATATGTCCTGCCAACGCTTTTGTTTGGACCGGTTAGTGCATTCTAAAACGCTTAGGAGGACGGCGTAATCAAAGAAAAGTATAATACACCCATTCTGTAAGAAAACAAGCGCGGCCGTCGTGGGTAATACTTCCTTTTGTCCGTGTATTTTTGCGATGCTTCGCTAAGTGACGCATGTCCGCTGCGTGCGCTTAGAGGAAGAAGCATGCAGGCAACGCACGCTAAGGCGTGTACACAACGGGGTTCCCCCGAAATGGCTCTCTCGCGTGCCTGTCGTAGCTCCGCGGCCATGACGACAGATGCAATGACATCAACGGCGACGCTTACCACCACGCAACTCCTTAAACCTTCGAGCAGCCCGGCTAAGCGGGCCAAAGTAATGACCTTCTAACAATTTTCTTTTCTCCATCTTTCCAAGCCTCTAGGTCACGTCCTTCTAGAAAATGAATACAGAAAAGAAAGATGGCGCACTTTTGTTGCTTCATCGCCGACAGTACCTCCAGAGCTTTCTTTCTCTCTCCGTAGTGTTTGCAACACATGCCTACACACACTTACTTTTCTGATCCCATTTGTTACGCTGGCCCTCCTAGACGGGACGCGTTTTGTTTTCGTGTTGTCGGCGTCCTTCGGCGCATTTGTCGTCGCTGTGAGCGGGCGCTCCTGCCATCGAGCTGTCGGCGATGGCTGAGCACTGCCGGCGAGGTCCCCTCTCCTTGGGCGCGTGATATAGAGAGCCGCGGGAGTTCAGAGCGCGTTATAAGGCGCACCGAGGGCATAAATCCTGACTGCATACTTCGAGTCTCCTTTGCTCGGTGCGGCGCGTTGTTGCGTCAACACAGAAGCAGTGGCACGTGCCCATGAGAGCCGAAACACGATGCTCTGTCCGAGGAAACCAAGTAAAAAAATAAAATAAAATACGAGGTCTCGTAAAGGAGGCCAGCCTAGCTGAGGTCGGGTACTTTTGGATCTTCTGACGCTGTTTAGCTAGCACTCGGGTGAAGGTAGTTTGGTGGTGTTCTCTGAGGTTTGGGTTTTAGTCATACGGAAGAAAAAAATATGTCGGAATGAAGCACTGGAGGGCTAATTTAGGCTCACGAAGTAACGCTACAAGGCGGCTGGAGGCTTAGTCGTTCAAGCGAAGATAGGTCACGGCTGTTAGTACTGGTGTAATTACTATAATTAGAGGAAACGAGAGTTTTCGTAAGCACAAAGGGTGTCATCAGCATTACTTATCGTGACACTAGCTACCGCTTGTTATTACGCGCAAAGAAAAAAATATTTATCAGTCGATGTAGGGTCAGTTCGTGGAATTGTAAGCAGTAACGCGCAGTTTACCACTGTCAAGAAAACGTAGGGTTCCAGTTGTCTCGTTCTCGCCATTCTAGAGTTTCTTGTCATTATATTTAGCGTTAGTGACAACGTGGAACAATGATGGGAACAAGCTAACCAGAGGCGTGAGAATAAATTTTACGCACATAAGCTTGTTTTGCTAGTTATCTTAGTTCACTGCTATTTATCTTAGGTATTTGCAAAATTAATTAAAACATAGCTGAAGAGAATATTTTATTTTGATGGGCAGTTCATTGTTTCAGCTTAGGACCATGTCGCACGACGCACATGCTCTGTAGACGCAGGAAAACGGAGTTTTGTACGTCTGGCACATTAGGGTTCATGGCAGTTGGAGGTGACGGTTGGCACAAGAACTACACTGGTATAGCAGCGCATCCTGGTAATATGTCACACGAAGTTTCACAACAACAACAACAACAACAACAACAACAACAACAACAACAACAACAACAACAACAACAACAACAACAACAACAACAACAACAACAACAACAACAACAACAACAACAACAACAACAACAACAACAACAACAACAACAACAACAACAACAACGACGACGACGACGACGACGACGACGACGACGACGACGACGACGACGACGACGACTACGACGACGACGACGACGACGACGACGATAGATGGTCCCCATGTTGATGCCACTGGGTTCAGTATATGTAGTTCGGACACAATAGGCAAATGGATGACCTCTGAAGTGGAACTAAAATTGCTCTTGCGTGCCGTATCCTTTGAACAGTAGATTATTGCTAGCCATACCTAACGCCCGTTTCTTCGGTTGATGCGGTGGAGCCTTTTTTGCTTTTAAATCGTAACCTATTTTAGTGTCTTGAGCGAAGCTCAAAACACTAAAATAAACACTTCGTAGAGCCTGCCGTGTTGGGTGTCGTCGCATATCATGAACGCTCGTGTGCAAAGAAAGTGGGTAAACCCACTACGTGTATGTGTCACTGCTTTCACTACTTCCGCTACTCTTCCAACTTCATTACCCCACGTAATTACCCTTTATTCCCAATTCATTTCTTTTTTTATATCACTTCATTCCACCCACTTCGTTCAACACCACTCCATTCAAGTCCCACTCCATTCGAAGAGTTCAAATGTCTATTGTGGCAAAAAAGCTCAGAAGTCGACCTGAATCTATTTTCTGGGTTGCTATCAGCGTTTATTTATCTATTTATACTTATACCTACAGCGCCCTCTGGGGGCATTGTTGTACGGGGGTTTACAAATTCAAAGAACATTTAAATCAGTGAGGACAAGTTGAATTGCACGGCACTGAAAAAATAAAAACAAATCAAAAATACCTAAATCACAGCATACAATATCATTGTGTGACCACATACTCCTTTAAAAGGGAAGGAAACGCTGTGGGAGGAAAGATGATGAAGAAGGTGACGATAAAGCAATACCATCGAGCAAAGGCTTCTTTCTAAGCCATCTATGGTACTTCGTGTTTCATCAGTTTCATCAGTGGCCGCTGAGCGTAGCTGGCAGAACTTTCTAAAACTACATGCAGCAGAGACGTAGGCAGCAGGTGTCGTATTTCTTACCTCAAACTCTTTGGCGAAAGCAATTTTACATAAACTGGTACAAGTGAAACAGTGGGGATGTCGTGTATATTGCACTTTTATTGAGTTTTAAAGTGAAACTGCTAGTTTACTGCACTATTATAGTGTTTCTATAATATAAGTCGCATTTCCGCGAGAACGAGTAAAAAAAACAACAACAAGAAACTAAGAAATCAATCGAACAAACAAAACGCCTCGTCTTCAACAGACTTTCTCTCCTGTTTTACTCTTTCTCCAAGTTTTTCGTCTCCTTCTGTGTGTGTGTGGGTTTTTTTACAACTTCAGGTGGAGAAAGTAAAACAAAGGCACGCCGTAACTCGAAGTACATTTCCTTGAAATATGCTCCCTCTACTTCTACAACGCACCAAATACCGTCTTGCTTCCGCAAATCTCTCCCTGTAACGTCGCGGTTTTGGTTTGCCCCGGACCGGTTTGCACTAAAAAGATAAAAAAAAGGAAAAAAAAAGCGTAATACCAGTTTATATATGAGCCCACAGATTTAACACTTTCAGTCACCCCCGCAAGGACGCTCTTTTTTTTTTTGCTTCACTTCCAGTTCAATATATGACTCATAAGGAAGGAAACAGGGCGAGGTGTCTGCAGCTCCTACACTTGGCGTAACGTAATGACGTAGCTTCGAGACAGTCAAAAAAAAAAGAAAAAAAATAACGCGTAAGAAACAATAAGGAGGGTGCACGCGTGGGCTCGAGGATTGAAATATAGGGGAGTCCCTGAGAATTACGCGACGGGCGAGCGCAACGGCGAAACGGGCCCAGTCGCGGCCGGAGCAATAGCATGAGAGCAGTGGCCTCTTGGAAACGGAAATGGGACTTAATACTGCGCCGTTTCGCGTAGGCTGGGGCGGCAATGCCAAATGCTATATTGGGCGTGCTCGAGCACTGATAAAATGCGCGGCTGGACTCTTAGTTCTGTGCCTCGTAGGAGCGCTGGGTGCGGCGGTGCTACTGGAGCAGTGCGGATGGAGTTGTTAGTGTCACGCGTTTTGAGGTAGCGTGGGAAATTCGATTGTTAGTAATAGAAAAAAAGAAGATGAAATCAAAGTAGATATGGTGGTAGTAAAAGTTTCACCGTGTCCTGTGAATTTCCTTGAGACGACTTGAACACGAAATTAATCTTCCTCTTCGTTTTCATCTAAGCCGATTCCATTGACTTCCTTCCGGTATTTTTTCTTTTCATTTATATATGAAGAAATATGGGAAGGTAGCCTACGTTAGAGACAGCTATCCCCAAAATCATGGTAATATTATTCAAGTAACACACAAACATAAGAAAAATAAAAAGTATAAAAGTGGAAAAATTATTCAGAAGCATCATGTAGATATCCACAACATCGACCATTTAACGCTTAAACTCAGTTTGTGGGCATAGTCCAGTTCATGTAGCGTGATCACATCCAGAGATGGATCTAGCCACCTAACTTTTTTTCCTGAGAGGGGGTGGGAGTGGCAGGGGGTCGCTAGAAGTAACACCGGAAATGGGGGTGGAGTTCTTACCTTTTTGTTTACAGTAGAACAAAAACTCCACCATAGCATAAGTAGTCTTAATGTCTGCTCACAGTGGCCGCACTCATGTGTACCAATGGGCAATATGAGGTGGACGACAAGCGCTAAAGAGAAAGGGGAAATGCTGGCACAGACTTTGGGGGAGGGGAGCGTAGCGAACGCCCTTACTACCCCCCTCTTTGGATCCGCCACTGGTCACGTGATCACAGATAGCGGCAAATACTTCTGAACCTCCGTGATTGGGCCACCTTTCACCAAACGATGATGTCATGCACTGACGTCACAGTGAAATCAGTATGATGTCATAGGGTGACGACACCTCCTAAGGATGTTTTGTATCACTCGTGTCGCTGATCGCTTTTCACGTTTGTTGAGGCATATAAGGATCTTGCCTTTAAAAAAATCAAATACACAAAAAAGAAATATAAGAAGAAAAAAGGAAGAAAAAAGAGAAAGAGAGAAAAATAAATAAATAAATAAATAAATAAGTAAAGGAGAACGAAATGCCATGGCGTCTTTCTATAATGAATGTTTCATAAGAACAAAGGAGTATATACTTCACAAACCAGTACGCTTGCACACCAGGACTTTTTACTCAAAGACTGCTCGTAAGTGAAAATAGCAATCAATCTTGCAGCTAGACGTATTATTAACGAAGCCAACACTCGAAAGGCCAAAGAGTACCTGCAAACAAAAAGGACTTACTAACCTTGCTGTAGCCTTCTAAACTGGGAACAGAAGCAGACAACGCAAAACAAAAACAAAAACAGAAGAGATGCATTTGAGTTCACAAGAATTAAAAAACGAGGTACAACTATGCAGTGCGCACAAGTACAATTAGCTCACACTCCGAGAACTTTCGGGCAAACATTTAAGCCGCTGTTGTGCTAGTCAGAACGGACGGAGAACTGCGCTAAGCGAAAATTTTCCCCAGTAGTTTGCTTTTTCTAAAACGACGCTTTCGCCGTTTAACTAGGAACAAAGAAATGCGCGAGTCTCCAGCTTTACAACGAAACTGTCTTGTGACTGTGCACGTCGTGTGCACAATTGAAGTGTGGCTCATTCAGCAAACGTGGCAATGACGCAATCGTGCACCGGAGTGGCTCACTGGCTGCTGCATACAGGTTTCACTCAAATTTCACTCACACGCTCTGTTTTGGCATTACGTCAATATAGCGCGTATGTGTCTTGTGTTTGTTCTGCGGCCAATCAGGCTACGACATCGGAGCTCCTAAACCGCACCACTCAAATACAAAACTGGACTATGACTGAGTGTGCGCGCCTGTGCTGCTTAATGTGCTGTGTGTTTATTTCTCTTCAATCTCTGCTCTCTGTCATCTCTCCCATCCCCCTCCCATGCGCAGGGTAGCAAACCGGCTGCCTATAGGCTGATTAACCTACCTACCTACGTACCCTCCCTCCCTCCCTCCCTCCCCCCTTCCTTCCCTTCCTTCCTCCCTCCCTCCCTCCCTCCCTTCCTCCCTTCCTCCCTCCCTTCCTTCCTTCCTTCCTTCCTTCCTTCCTTCCTTCCTCCCTTCCTTCCTTCCTTCCTTCCTTCCTTCCTCCCTCCCTCCCTCCCTCCCTCCCTCCCTCCCTCCCTCCCTTCCTTCCTTCCTTCCTTCCTTCCTTCCTTCCTTCCTTCCTTCCTTCCTTCCTTCCTTCCTTCCTTCCTTCCTTCCTTCCTTCCTTCCTTCCTTCCTTCCTTCCTTCCTTCCTTCCTTCCTTCCTTCCTTCCTTCCTTCCTTCCTTCCTTCCTTCCTTCCTTCCTTCCTTCCTTCCTTCCTTCCTTCCTTCCTTCCTTCCTTCCTTCCTTCCTTCCTTCCTTCCTTCCTTCCTTCCTTCCTTCCTTCCTTCCTTCCTTCCTTCCTTCCTTCCTTCCTTCCTTCCTTCCTTCCTTCCTTCCTTCCTTCCTTCCTTCCTTCCTTCCTTCCTTCCTTCCTTCCTTCCTTCCTTCCTTCCTTCCTTCCTTCCTTCCTTCCTTCCTTCCTTCCTTCCTTCCTTCCTTCCTTCCTTCCTTCCTTCCTTCCTTCCTTCCTTCCTTCCTTCCTTCCTTCCTTCCTTCCTTCCTTCCTTCCTTCCTTCCTTCCTTCCTTCCTTCCTTCCTTCCTTCCTTCCTTCCTTCCTTCCTTCCTTCCTTCCTTCCTTCCTTCCTTCCTTCCTTCCTTCCTTCCTTCCTTCCTTCCTTCCTTCCTTGCCCAATGCGTTTGGTGACCATGCGAACAGTTTTTGCTGCACTGCACGACACTAGAGGAATGGGGCGTAGCTCTCTACGACCACGGCGATGGCAGTCTCAGAGGCGAGCGCTGATACCTATTCTCCCGCGGTGCCATTTCTCCGTAGATTTGCTCGGAACGACCAAAGAAAGGAAGATTGCCTTTCTTCGGGTGCACCTGCGCTGTGCGGTCAATGCGCCGCATCGTGTAATGCGGACCTTAAGCCACGTGCCGTGTACAACGTTAGGCCTTGGTCCTACAAACCGCAATTTATCGGTTTTCGAGTTACGTGCCCTCCCATCCCTGTTTTATTTCAACAACTTTCTCTTGCACGTTACTCTTGCACGTTATACTAGGTGCTGCAAGGGGGGGGGGGGGGGGGTCACGACGTGCGTTATTTCTGGACTGTGCGTTTATGTTGTTTGTCGGGCACGTGCGGTTGGCTTGGCTCAGCTTTGGTTTGTTTTTCGCGAACTCTCCAGCTGAGAAAAGCGGTTCCACGTGGATGAACGCTAAACTACGGATGCGAACGGGTTGTTGCTACTTCTGCGGCAGAGGCGAGGTTGTAGTCGGCACGTAACAAGGAAATAGAAAGCCGTTCTTGTTTCTCCTGCTCGTTAAGTTCAACGAAGCGAAATGTGTACATACAACGTTAAATGACGCCATTTACTATATATATATATATATATATATATATATATATATATATATATATATATATATATATATATATATATATATATATATATATATATATATATATATATATAAAGGAGTTTTTTTTTTGAAAAAAATAAATTCTCGTTTAACTCTACATGGAGCCACAAAATTTGCTGCATCGCGTGTAGATGTCGTGGGCCGTTTATTTTGTGCCTTCCTCATTACTTTTTTTTTCCTTTTGGTAGTTTTGTCGTTTGCGCATTCGCGAGCTGCAACTTAAACTGCTTCCTGTACTTTGCTAAAATTGAAAAGCAAGCGCCGAAGGGGCGTGATGTGCTACACTAGCATGAATGAAATTTATACTTTGATTCTAGATGTCATATTTAGCCTTCAACGAGAACTAAATAAATAATGGGCCCGTTAAAAATCGAGAAATGGCTCCATTTAAAAAAAAATGGCTGCTATTGGAAGCGCTGCGGAGATTACAGCTGAAAAGCTAAATATTGTTACTTTAATGCCTACCTTAAGGAAATGCCCGTAGGACAAGGGCTACTTCTGTGTACCGGATCGGAAGGCACCATGTCGACATAATTAGGCTCCGTAGAAAGAATTAGGAAGAACAATGTTCGAGTGCTTCCCTTCTTAAACAGAGCCGCCTATTGTTACTAGTTGAATTACACTAGTTATAACAGAGGGCAAGGGCAGAGAGAAGGCGGGGGCTGCGGAGTTTTGGCCACGCTCTTCAAAAGTGAATAAAGCGCTGTGTATGCGCTGTTGAAGAACCATGCAACGCAATTGTCATACGAGTTTGTGTTGTGAGCTATTATCATCTCCAAAATTATTTTTTCCCATTGCCGAAGTAATGATAAGCGTTATTCTGGCAAAGAAATATTCCCGGCGAAGGTAAAGTTCCAGTTCAGGGTTTTTGTGGTCTTCGCCATCTTTCGAGCTCTGTCAATCAGCTTGAGCTGTTCTTCAAGCTTCGAGCGGGACAGCGCAGCCTTCCATTTCTCCGGTGTTCATGTGCTATTTCTTTGCATGGCCTTGGATTGCTGGCTGGCCCATGTGACATGATGAAGCGTTGTGTGTTCTCCGCATAGCGAGGATTTGTTGCCACATGTTGCCGGATAGCCTTTCATAGGTAGAGAGATGTGGCTATAAGAAGGAAAAGAAGAGAAAAGTGAGCCCCGTAAGTGTCTGCATCAGGGTGCGACACCTCAGCAGTAGCTGACAAGGGATGAGGGTATGGAGGGATTAAAAGGATAGAATTAAAGGTAGAGAGAGAGAGAGAGAGAGAGAGATGTGCTGGGACAGCGAGCGAGGAGATATCGAGGGGAGATATGAAAGATGGAAACACGGTCACAGGAGTGCGAGGACGGGGCACCAATTGCGAGAGCTTTTGTCGGCGTCAGTAGATGGCCTAGGGCAAGTCCAGTAGGTCAGAGCTAAGCTGTCGTCGGAGGTCGGCGTCAGGAGATGACGTAGGGCGAGCCCAGTCGGCCAGAGCTACGCTGACGTCGGAGATCGTGAGGGCACAACCGGTTGGCACGGAATCCAGCAAGCGAGTCGATAGGTAGACTTAAATTTGGATATGTATTATTCTGCAGGTGTTTCCAGGTAAGACTTGATACCCAGGATAGGATGGCACCTACACTCGAGATGAACTTAGATACCTTCAGTGTCGAACAGACACTACCAGAAGGAGTGTGTTATAAACAATACGGATACTTAGGTCTTGGTATACAATATTACTTAAGCATTAAAAAAAGAAACTCCCAATATTTTTGAAGGGCCACAACCGGCAGAACTCGGTCGCAATGCGCTGCAAGGAATGCATTGTAAAATGGCAAAATTTAGAAATCTGTCCAGTCTCAGTGAAATGTTATCGACAGAAGATATTAGTTCGTATGACTGACGGTGGTGTCGCCGGGCAGTCTAGCTTGTATCACCAGCAGAGATTACTGTTAGTCATGGTCAAAGTTTGTTGCGAGACACAATATAATCCAGTCGTAAATGAAAAAGCTTACGGCGAGATGGGAAAGGGGATAAGTGGGGAGCAAGATTTCATTGTAATTTCGTTGCGGCTGTTACTGCGATAGTTAATGCTTCATTGCCTCGCCGCCGTGGTCTAGTGGCTAAGGTACTCGGCTGCTGACCCGCAGGTCGCGGGATCGAATCTCGGCTCCGGCGGCTGCATTTCCGATGGAGGCGGAAATGTTGTAGGTTCGCGTGCTCAGATTTGGGTGCACGTTAATGAACCCCAGGTGGTCGAAATTTCCGGAGCACTCCACTACGGCGTCTCTCATAATCATCGCGTGGTTTTGGGACGTTAGACCCCACAAATCAATCAAATCAATCTGTTAATGCTTCATTATTCGCACATCGACTGCGGCGTGCGTGCCATGACCGAGCGTGCCTGTGAATGCGGCGGGGGAAGAAGACGAGGACGCCGGTGCATGCGGAGAAGAAGCGGAGACGCCGAGAAGTCGCGTGCGCAAGAAGGAGCAGGAAGAGAGAGGCAACGTTCTTGAGGGACGGTCAGGCGACTGGTTCCGAGGGCCCAACCTCGGAAAGGCTTTTCAGAAGTTGAGGCTGAGGGCTTGATCTGGCCGTGTGCGCCCTCCGCCTTCATCCCGTCGTATCTAGGCTACGGCGCCATTGCCGACCTTTGCAGGCGAGCGCCGGCCTATTGAGAGGCATCGCTCTTTTTTTGGACTCCTGCGTCTCCTCGTGGCGCAGAAGCCTGCGCTGGTCATTCTGACGGTCCATCGGTAAAGACGCTGATTATCCGGCTACTGTCTATCTTTGTGCTCGTGTCGAGGGGTTTCTCTCTGTGTGTGATGATGGTTCATTTTTGTTCATGTTGGTATAAAGTGCATTCAAAGCCTGGGAGCACCCTCGTCGCTGGGTGAGACCGTCAGCGTTCCCATCTACACCTTAAATAAAACGAACCGATCTTCATACATTGACGTACAAGCAACGTGAAAAAAAAAACAAAAAAAATGGACAGGTGCTCGAAACTGCGCCGCAACCACACGCTTTGCTCCAGGACAGCAGCGTTTCTTATGGGCTGCCGACGAGGAATTCGTGGGCGAGGAAAAAAAAAACGATTATTCGAGCCGAGACATGCCTCGGCTGGACGCCGTCTCGAGTCCCTAAAGCAGTGGGCTCGGCACGCACACAAACACGCCAGAGGGGACGCCGTCGAGGTGGTGCCGGAGCGCGGGCGACTGGTGACAAACGGCGCGAAGCGTTCTCCGATAAGGAGACGCCGCTGTCCAGGAGTGGAGCGAGTGAGAAAATAAGCGAAAGGAAACCGGAGGTCCCGTAAGAACAACACAACACCCTCCCCATCCTCCCCACCACTGCTCGGGCGCGTCAGCGCCCCGATAAACAGCCCGTTATTAATGAACGTGCACGTCGCTGTTCATTAGCTGGCCGCTGCGTTCCGAAGGGAGAGCGCACCCCCCAGGAGGTAGTGAGAGGAGAGGGAGGGTAAAAGAATGCGGAAGGATGGAGAGGAGGAGGGTGTCCGAGCCGGAAACAAGAAGGGAAGTGCCTTCTCTTCTTTGTGTAGCCGTACAAGAGGCGGGGTTCCTTCAATTAAAGAAGGAGCGTCGCCCGGGCTCCTTACTCTTCGCAAGCTCTGTACGGGCTGTGCTGGCTACACACACAACACAGTCGGAGGCGTCGCCCGGACGATAAATTCTCAGTCTAGCATCCCCGCCGTTGTGAAGGAGTGTTTCTCCCCCTTCCCTCCCTCCCCGGTTCTCTATCCACGAGCGTCACTATAATAGCCGTCCCGGACGGCGTCCCAAAACATTTTGAGACGCGTCACCATCGTCATTAGTCTATTGTCTCCCACCGTGACAGTGTAAAGAGGCTGCACTGCTGACCCACTTATGAATAACCCAGTTAATTCACGCTGCTACCTTTTTTGCTACTTTGTATTGTCTTTTGTCTTTTCTATTCTCTAGAGGAGACTGAGCGGCTGTGCTTTTCTAATAAAAACACTTGAAAGATTTCACTAAACCACGCTGATGTAGTGGTGCACGAATATTTGTCAGAACAAGGCAGTTAGTGAGTTTACAGATTGGACGAAATGAGCACCTAGCTAAAGAAATAAAGGAATAAAAAGAGGAGAAACACCGTTATACCTGAAGCAGTGGTGACGTTTTTCTCATGCACTTGAAAATAGGTTCGTCTGTGTCCTTAGCACAAACAGGTTTGTGTCGATTGACTGATATGTGGGGTTTAACGTCCCAAAACCACCATTAGATTATGAGAGACGCCGTAGTGGAGGGATTCGGAAATTTTGACCACATGGGGTTCTTTAACGTACACCCAAATCTGAGCACACGGACCTACAGCATTTCCGCCTCGATCGGAAATGCAGCTGCCACAGCCGGGATTTGATCCCGCGACCTGCGAGTCAGCAGCCGAATACCTTAGCCACTAGACCACCGCAGCGGGGCCAACAGGTTTGTGCAAGTTTGTGTGGCGCAGTTAATATATTCTGGTACCAGTGTACTGATGCAATACAGTGCGTTCAGTTTGTTTTCGAAATCACTTCTACACTACTTATCGAGATTTCACGGACTTCAGGAAAGAACACGGGACTTTAACGCGAACTGCGAAGGGAAAGGTGGGAAGGGGGAATGGAAAGGTGTGGCCGCAACGACTGCGCAATCAAGGAATAGCGAAGAACGATAAGGTCGGTTAACCGAGAGAAATGCACAAGTTCAGCGATGGCCCAGCACTCAGCTAATGCCATTCCGCTATGTCTTTTCGCACAATATTACGTTGCTTGGCGAAACCCGTCTGTAAATTTTTCTTCTGCTTTCTGAAAACAATAGTACGGCAAAAGTGGAATACTGGGCTATAAGTTTTAGATTGTAGGCTTGTAACGGCCTTCTCACTCAGTATCCAAATAACAACCATGCCTTTTGTGTATTGCTTTCAGTTTCTTGTACTAGTTTTTTTAGTTGTTCACTTTGGTGTTTTGGGTAACCACATTTTTTTTTTACTGGAGCTAATATAGAAATTGAGTGACCAAGGTGATATAAATCTCAGCCTCTCCACGGCGAATCGGAATGGAACAGAACACCAGCCCACGTTTACAAGAAAATCTCACATTGAAAATTTTCGTAAGACAATACTTCGGCGGATCACGACGCGGTATATATCATGGCCTAAGCCGGCTGACTTGTGAAAGAGCAGTTTCGTGAGTTGGGCGTCCGGTTAAGCTGCGGTTATCTTAACTAGATTGGACGTGCTGATCGTTGCAAACTACACTGACCGCCCGCTTCCCCCTAAAAAAAAAGAAAAAGAAAAGAAATGAGGACTGCAACTGCACAACGGCAGTCTGCTTACTAGGAATCCCGCTACCGAATCTGCCAACGCAGCAGACAGGAAGTGCGCATAGAGGCCTGCATCTGCAAAACACTGCGTCATCCTCCATTCAGACCTCGCTTTCGGTGAGCCCGAAATGCGGGAAAACGGATGAGCTGACCCGTGCGTGTGTGTGTGCGTGCGGCCGCACCGAGGGTTCTTCCTGTCAGACCGCGATTATCTTGTAAGACAGGCGGGCTGCAGCTGCGGGGACTCGTTTGCGGAAACGGGAGCGTGCGCCGCTCAGCAAGAAACTCTCGCTCACCCCTTTTTCGCGCGACATAATGTCGTCGGCACTTCTCCCGTCTGCCGAGTCCCACTCCTGCAGACATTCGTTTCTTCCTTTCCTTATGTCCTCGTCCTCCTCCTACCGGGACTGTGCTCAAAGCAGGCCCGCATAGCGAGCTACGAAAGAAAGAAACAAAGACCGAACAGAAGGACAGAATGCGAAGTCAGTAGAGCCAGCGCACGTAGACTGCGCGACCGGGGGGCGCTTTGGGCGACGGCCGACGGGACGTGCTCGGGGTTTCGAGCGGAATCCTTGTTTGCTTGGACAAAAGTTGAATTGGCACGATCAAGGGACATGCACACACGCACACACACAAGAGAAAGAAAACGGAAAGCGGAAAAGTACGAAGAGGAAAATGAAGGGGTCCTTTGTGGGAAGCGGTGTGTTTGAGCTCGTTACTGTGGGCGGCCACTTTCAGTCGAGTCAATGTACAATACGACCAAAGGAACGCCAATATGCTCATTACCTGTTCGTCGCAAAAAAAAAAAAGAAATAGAATAGCGAAGGGCGCATTAGGAATCACGAATAACGGTGCTTCCGGCCAGTTTCACTCATCCAGCACAGCTGTACATTTTTATTCCTTAGCGCCTTTGGTATCGTCACTGTTCTCTTTGTGCTTTTTCGTCTATGAGATACCTTCTAGAAAACACAATAACTTCGTTTTTATTTTCGAACAACCTGAAGAAGGGTGACAATGACAGCTAGATATTACGCCGTTCCCCCCTTTTTTTTATGGCTGAAAAACAAGGCTCGAAAAGTTAGGTGCACTCTGTGCGCCGTAGCTTCAACGACCACTGACTTCGAAGGCAAGGGCAGCCCCGGTTCGATGTTTGCCCCGTCGATCGTTGTTTATTTACGTCATTTATTTACTGCTCCTCACGAATGCATAAGCTGCGAGCCGTACTCGTGTTGAAATTTCGCTGCACTCTTTTTTTCTCAATGGCACCAGAAGGGAAATTTAATCACGCCTACAGCAAAGTAATGGCCTACAATTGGATATTCATCACGCCAACTTCATAAAGCACAAAATAAGCATAGACGGTACTGGACGATTATGAAGGCTAATCCAGTTGCTTCTATTGTTTCTTGGCCTTATCCAGGAGATGAGGGTTGTTTCTAGGTTGCCTTTTAGTCATTGCTAGGCTTTAGATAGATTATGCTGGGTTGTTCCTACATTTATTCTCGGCACGGAGAGGTTCCACTAACACCACAGTCACATACACGACACGGACGTATGAACTCCAGTACACAAACTCGCATTGAAACCTATCGTTCGCAGCTCTCGTGGATCTACTGGCACGCCATCGTCGGCGTAGGCCTTCGATGGCTTCGGGGTCTTTTCGCAGCCGCCGTTGCTATTCCTGTTCCCCAGTGATGAAGATTGATGATGGCCTATACATGTACGGCTCACACCCACTTTGGCGAATTGGCCAAGAAACGCATACATACATGAATTGTATACATAATGAATTATAAAATGGTTAGAAAATAATTTTACCTATTTGGAAATTTGCCATCAAAGCCACCTTGATTCAATTCAAAGAATTTTTTTAGTGTTTGGTTAACCGCTGCCTTTTTTCTGTCTAGTGGGCCAGTGGGGACCAATGGGATTTGCTCAACTGCCGTGGCGTGAACCCGTTTATGATGATAACAGCTTTCTGATAACGGATCCGCAAATTTCTGTGGCGTCATCCTGTTTGTTAAGCTAACCGTCTCATTCACTTCTGGAGTACCAGTGGAGAGTTGCGGGACTTGAACGATCATTTCGGCACGTTCCCACACGGGGGGCAGGCCACACCGGATGGGCCGCGCAAAGTGCGGCCATCTTAAGCAATTTCACATTTGAAAAAAAAAACAGCGTAACCAGAGTGTAGCGCTGACCCGAACTTTCAGGGACCACTGGCATTCCGTGCACATACTTGCCCGCAACGGCCACTGACGTTCACAATGATCGGCGCTTGCGTAACTCTTGGATTTTGCTCACGTCAAACAAGTGAATACGGAATCTCGAGTTATCACTTGCACGCCCTGTCTCTCCTGGTCTTCCGCACTCTTTAGTGGCCATCGTGAACTTCCAATTTTTGTGAGCGTTATAGAGCCGTATGTCGACAAACCTCGTTATTTAGACATGTCCTGGGTTATATCTTACATAGCGTCCGCGTTGCTTCGTTACGTCGAGCTCCGCGACTCCATGCAACCAATAAACGCTGTCTTATTTATTGTTTGTTCACTAGTTACCTAAATCGCCTCATATATTATTACAACATGGAACGAAGATAAAAATAATACCCGCAGTTTTACGTCACAAAACTAAGATATGGTTATGAGAGACGTCGTACTGGAGGGCTCCGAAAAATTTTGACCATGGAGTGTTCTCTCACGTGCACTCACATCACAGAGTACACAGGCCTATACCCCTTAATCACCATCGAAATGCGACCACCGCGGCCGAGATTGATCGTGCGACCTCCGGGAGTGCATCCGAGCCCCATAGCCACTGCTCCATCTTGGCGGACAAAACGTAGGTACTAAACTACGTACGCAAACAAATGAATTCAACGTATGGGAGACAGAATAATTGTATGTCATATACCTAATACTCGATGACAAACATTTTCAATCATACTGTTGTCGTGAACAGACTTACAATGCTCTGTAAAGCGAACTGATGATTTCTGAGGCAACGTACTCTCAACGTGATCTGTGAAGCGGTACCACACAGGAGGCAACGTAACGATTTTGGTTTGGAAGGCACACCTGTCTCGGAGGATACGGATATTTAAACACGCATCTGGGCCCCTTGCCAATCACTAGTGTGCATGACCTTGAAGGACGTGCAGATTCGGTACCACTGTGTACTAGAAGTTGAAGGACACTGTACGCCACGCCCCTTGCGACGCCGCCATTGGACCGAGCCTGACACGAACACGGTTTGTGCGCACAAACAACACCCTCTCTTTTTTTTTTCTGGACGGTGTTGGCACGACTATCCCGTAAAGAGAGGTCGTTCTTGAGGGATGAGGTGGCGACGCTATCTTTTCGCATCTATTACGCACGGCTGAGCGCGTTCTTCTCGCCACGTGAAGGTAAATGTGTACGAAGAGGGAGAGACAGAAATAAAGAGAGACGGAGAGAAAGAGAGCATAGAGCGGATCTCCTGAAGCCGATCGGCCGTCTCATCCCGAGGAGGTATACATTTCCACCCGAGGGCACCACGACAACGAAAGAGGTATACATATAGTGCACAAATAAAGTAAAGAGAAATGAAGGAAATGACCGTGGTTCGAGGAGGGCCTTCTCGGTAAAGGATAGCGTTTATCACTTTCTCCCGGTCGGACGCCGCCGAAGAGGAAGGGAGCCGCCATTAAAGGGGGGCCGAACGCGCCGAAGATCAGCTACTGCGCTAGAGCTCTATACCACGTAGAGAGGAAGGGAGGGGGTGGGGGTGTTGGAGCTCTCAGTATAGGCCTCACGTGCGAGCCACAGTATAGACGAGGAGACACAACGGACAGGGGTGAAGAGAGGTAAGAGGCAAAGGCTGCTGGGGTAGCGCAGGAGCCTTCCTTCCCTCCGCTCAAGAAAAGCGGTCGCTCCGCCGTTGTCGGCCACCGTTTAAGTAGATTCTGATGAGCGCCCAACGCTACGGAAGTCCGCCGCTGCGCACAGCGCGGCAGTGAGCCATCGATTTCAGATCTCGCTCGGTTAAGAAAGAGAAATGAGCTCGCCGCTTTGCAGGGACCCCACTCTAGCCGACCGAAACTCGGCGAAACCGTCGCCCCTCAACCGCCCCTCCAAACCCGACTGCCTCTGTTCTTGTTCTCGTGGCTGTTGCTGGAGTCCCCCAGCACCCGCGGGCGGTCCTTCGTCGTTCATATTCTTGATCGGAGGATGGAGGGGAAAGCATCGTAGACGGTTTATACAGAAAGAGAGAAGAAGTAGATGACGACGATGAGGAGCGACTTCTCGATCGTGGTCTTCAAAAAAAAAAAAAAAAAAAAAAAAACACGCCCGCCTCCCGCTTATGTAGCGTTTCAGCACCGGGACAAACCGTCGCGCTACGGAGAAGAGACAGCCGCACGGCAAAGAAAATGGCCCCCGGAGGTATGAGGAGGTAAAATAGAAAAAATGAAAGCCCAATAAGAATGAACGGGAATCTTAGAAGAGTACGTCGTGATCGAGGCACAAACGCGACTCTCTCGCGAGAGCGCTACACTTCGATGTGGCGGCGCTGTTCGCCGGCGACAATTACGAACGACTCGAAACATAAATGACACGTGCCCGCGCGACGACTACACCGCGGGGCGCATTTCTCTTCGAGAGGGTTTCGTCATCTCCGTGGCTCCTTTCTTCTTTCTTTGTTTCCTTTTTTTTTGTTCCGAAGGGAACCCCTTTTCGTTTACGACGTTGCTGGAGTTTCTGCTGTCTGCTCGTTACGGCCAGTCGATGTATGTGGACGCTACAGTCGACAGTTCGGTCACTGGAGAGGTATTTATAGCTTCGTTTTTAAGCGATGCTTTCGTGTCTTCCTGTGTTACGAAGAATACAGAGACTGGCTGTGTACACAGTAGCCGGCAGGTGCTACTTAAATCGATCAGTTGACGATCTTGAAGACGACGTTCATCATCATTTATAATCACGTTAAGGCCGTGGGTAGGGCATTACATAAGGGTTGGGTAGAAAAATAATATTATATTCGAAGCTGTATAATTACTGCAAAGACTATCACAGATAAAGTGGCATGGTAACGTTACACGCTTCTACGGAACCGAAAAAGAAATCATCATGAACAATTTTTTATGGCACCTTTAGCCACTCAGGTAAATTTGTCAAGAATCGGTGGCCAGATGTATTGTAATGACATATTGTAGCGACAGCACCTAGTGACGTTTCGTCTCTCAAGAAGCACACAGGAATTCGCCACAAGCCGACTGGATGTTAAGCGTAGGCTCGAATGTTACGAAACCCTGATAAAAAGTAAAAAAAAAAGACACCAGAAAGTGCGCGGTCTACACTGGTGGGGCAACTGAAGGCTGGAACCATCATCCGAGCTAGTGCTAGACCTGCCTAGGTCTCACTAGTAATGCCAAGCTTTTTGCTAGAAATGCTAAGGTTTTTGCGTGAAGCACTATAGCCAGGCTTGGCTATACTTGGCTACACAAGTCACGTGACTACTTGTCACGTGATGTTGGGGGCTTTAGTCACCTTACTAGTTTTTACGTGGTTTCTGGCAGACAACCCGTAATGGGACCAGCTGTTACGCGTTCATGGAGGGAACATGTTCCGTGACTTGCTGTTGCGCAGTGTTGCTTGCTCTTAGTCACGTGACAAAATATTACGTGACCTTGAGATATGTGACCTTTGTTGCTTGATATTACGTGACTTTTAGTCCCGCCAGTAATTGCGTGATGCTACATGATTCTAAGGCAGTGACTAGTTACCGTGATGTTACATGATTCTATGCTCTTAGTCACGTGACAAAATATTACGTGACCTTGAGATATGTGCCCTTTGTTGCTTGATATTACGTGACTTTTAGTCCCGCCAGTAATTACGTGATGCTAGATGATTCTAAGGCAGTGACTAGTTACCGTGATGTTACATGATTCTAGTAACGTTACTAGTTGCGTGATGTTAGGTCACTTTGGTCACGTGAGTGCTGTTACGTGATGATAGGTAGTTTTAGTTACGCGACTAGATGTTTCATGGTGTTACGTGACTAGTTATTTCATGATATTACGTGATCTTTCGTTATGTGACAGACTCGCCCATCACGGTTTTTGTACTCCACGCCGGACGTATCGACGCACATTTTGAAGGTGCGAAAGAGAAGTCAAAGATAAAGTGAACCTTTTAGGCGTGCGAGTTTATAATGGTGGTATTCTTGTTCGCACTACCCGGCGCCACTGGAAGCTTTAAGAGCTGCGCTCTTAAGAGGTAGTAATGATTAAATCTAAGAATTGTATAAAACGCATAGGACGTTGGAGCAGCAGTCCAGTAAATATAAGGGCCAGAAAACTCTCGGAATAATTATAAAGATTAATAGAATAAATTTGTTGAAAGAGCAGACACTCTTCTTTTGTGGATATGAGACTACAAGACAGCGTATACCTGTCAACGTAAAGTCTTCCCTTTTTTTTTCTTGGCTAAATTCGCTGAATTGGACGGCGGTGAACAAGCCGGTTTGAGTGGATGTGTGGGTTAAGGAATACCGCCATTAAAATTACCTTCACGCAACCTTAATGTCACTCAAAAGTTTTAAAATTAATTTTCAGTTGAAACCTAAAGCAAAATATCATTACCGAGTGAAAGGAAATACTGAACTATCGGACTGTCAGACAGCCCTATTAACCCTCATTATTTTTTACCACAGTCTACTTACTTAGATAAGTAGGCAAGTATTAATTGATATGTGGGGTTTAACGACCCAAACCACCATATGATTATGAGAGACGGCGTAGTGGAGGGCTCCGGAAATTTCGACCACCCAGGGTTCTTTAACGTGCCCCCAAATCTGAGCCCAAGAGCCGACAGCATTTCCACCTCCATCGGAAATGCAGCTGCCGCAGCTGGGATTTGATCCCGTGAACGGCGGGTCAGCAGTTGAGTACCTTAGTCACTAGACCACCGCGGTGGGGTGATAATTAGGCAAGTAAATAAATAACAAGAATGAACTCGCCATGATAAGTAAGGATATTTACATATGTGATTAAAATCTATATGCACCAGAAACATATCAAATCGGTCATCATCATGAACACTTTTGACGTCCTGTAAAGATAGTCAGACTTCGAATTTTTGCGATCGAAAATAACAATTTTATTGTGGGGCACGTTCTAGTTGTCTTCCCGGGAACTACTCTGGCCGCCTGGTCTTATGAACAAACGCTTACACAAGTGTTTTTTTTTTTGTGTTTTGCCCTAACGAACTTCAGCTGGTAAGACCGTTGTCTTAATGAAACCGCGAACTGTTGCTAGATAGCGAGTTTAGATCTGTCTCTCCCTTATCGCATTCTGCGTGACCTAAACCAGTAAACTTTCACAGTACCTGTACTTGGGCCCCGCAGCTTAAGGTACTGACCCGCAGGTCGCGCAATCCAATCCTGCATTTTCGAAGGAGGAGAAAATGCTGTAGGCTCGCGTTCTGAGATTTGGGTGCACGTCAAAGAACCCGAAGTGGTCGAAATTTGCGGAGCCCTTCACTATGGCATCTATAATAATCATATGATGTTTTCGGGATGTTAAACCCCACTTGTACTTGGCCTGAACCGATTTATGATACCCTCGAAACGCTCTACAGAAAGAAACAGAAAGCAGCGCAACCAGAAAAAAAAGTGTAACAGGTTATCAAACATAAAATGCTATCAGTGGTGACATTATAAATGTAAGCATCTTAAACAGGTCACGTTTCGAATAAAAGGATTATCTGCTTACCTCCTACGTATAAGGAAAAAGAAACAATAATATTTTAGTAGCAGTTGGCGCTCAACCCCACACGCTGCTTTTCATTTCCTCAGACCACCGGGTGGTGTCAAGAGTGAAATAAAACAGGCTTTCGTTTTTTTTCCTTTTTACCCTAGAACTTTGTTCATCACTGCTCTCCCCAATGTTGCCCAAAAGGCGGGAACGACCGGCTTTTCTCGGCTCTCGGACGAATTAAGGAGCGCGATAAACAAGGGGACGAACATTCCGTGCTTCGATCGAGATTACGGACGTTGTTTAATTACTGCGCAATTACAAAAGCCTCCGACGAGGCAGGCAGGTTGAACCAGGGGAGAGCAAGTCGCCGAGCGAACGAGGGGTGCAAAACGTTTCTTCAACTTCCCGCCAAACCAGCGGGGGCGAGAAAAAAATAGGAACTTTGGAGACAAGATAAAGGTGCGCACCTCGTTCTCATTCTTGTGTGTTTTTCTTTAAAGTCGAACTAGAAGAAACGAGATGAAGAAAGGTTGAGCGGCCAGCCGGCACGGCAATCTCGGAGTAGCCAGCCGAGAGATCGCACAGTCGCAACACCACCGGGCGCGCAGAGAAGCTTCTCGGCGGGCCACGCGAAGCGCCTCCACCGACGCCTGAGTTCACTCTGACGCCGCGCAAGGACTGCAGCGTCCGGGCGAAAAGAAAGAGTCGTTAATTTAAAACCCGCTTCTAATAGGCTCGCTATAAATCTGGCCAGACGTTCTTTTCGCCTTTCTCGACTCTGGTGCCTGCCCTGACCGAGTGGGCTGGCATGAAGTGGCGAAGAGGCGCCGTTTCCTAAGCTGCTGGGTACACACACACACTGGCGCGAGCCCACTAGTGGCACAGGAAAAGAAATAAACAAAAAAAGAACACACACAACAAAAGAAAAGAAACGGTCCTTCCTTCTAGACAAGGCTTTTCCGCACTGCAAGCACAGCGTCCCCCGGAGACCCCGCCTGGAAAATGGCTGTCCCCGGCAACTCCTAATCCTTTCTGGCTTCCAGCGCCGCCAGCTCTACGCTGGCCTCACGCCGAGGGAACACGGAAAGAAAAACGGCTTTCATTCTAAACTCTTGGTTCTTTTCTCGCTCTGCGCTTTCACCTCGACTCACGCATCTGTTTCCAGCTTCTTTAATGCCCATTTCTACGCGCTTTCGTTTCTCGCGAGAAAGGAAGCGAGAATAGCAAGGAGCTTGCCGCCTCTGTCAGAGTAACGCGAAGGGAATACAAGGACAAGGAGAAGAAATCGCTTTGTTTCACGTGAAGCATTGCGAAGCCCCTTTTGTTTTTTTGCGGGGGTTATCTCATCTTCGCCCTGCTGCCACCACTTGGGTAGTTGTTGCGATGGAAGATGAAGTGACAGCAAGAAAAAAACAAAACAAGCTCGTCTCTTCCCTTTCGAAATGGTCCGAAGGTGCGTAGTAGTCCCGTGATTGAAGTGGACCGAATTCGAAGGGCCAGAAAATCTAATGCCACCGGACTGGCCAGCCACCAAGGGGTGTAAGTCTCGCCGCCTGGTGCGAAAGTGTGAACTTTGTCGAGTAACGAGCGCACTCTGGGACCGGGAGCGACAAACGAAGGGTGTACCGATGGGAATGGCGTGAACGAAATTCCGCAATCGAAGTGGCGCAATCACGTTCCACCTTATTACGAGCTCTAAGCGGTCTGATTTACTGCATCCCCGACAAGCATGCGAATGACAGGAGAAAAAAATCGCGTTTGGAAATGACAGCTTACAGCTTTATCGTTCGGCGACCGGATCATTTCTTACAAACTTGACGTTTTTTTCTTTACTTCTGGGCTGTGCGGCTGCAGCATTTGATTGCCTTCATTACCTTGGGTGTAGTCACAAAAATATTTTTCGGTAGAGCCTTCTGGAAGTAGTATGTATCCCGACTGACAAACTCTAAGTGCGTCTTCTAAGCATGACCACAGTTGTCGCAGTAGCAACCTAAGTGTTGAGCTGCTAATACCATGAATGAAGGTCCATGGAACAGGAAAACAGACAGATGGTTCCCGCATTGCACAATGTGAAAGAAAGAAAGAAAGAAAGAAAGGAAGAAAGAAAGAAAGAAAGAAAGGAAGAAAGTAAGAAAGAAAGAAAGAAAGAAAGAGAGAAAGAAAGAAAGAAAGGCAGGCAGACCCGGTACACACACTCCTAGGTTTGCTTCAAGCCGTTTTTTTAATTCGGCAGACCGGAACACACTCCTAGGTTTACTTCAAGCCGTTTTTTTAAATCAGTGAAGGGCTCCTCAATTTTTTTCCGTATATGCATCATTTTCTCTCTTACAAGTGTGAAAGCTTATCAGGCTACCCACGTGCGGTATGAAAAACTCTGCACATTAATGAGAAACGGATCTGTTGCCCTGACATGTCGCGCTATTACTTCGCATATGGGCTTCTCTATCCAGATTGCCGTGGGCGTCCTGCATTTTTAGATTCCGGTAGCTCCTGTTTCGTTTCTCGCGCCCACTGGGATGGGTCGATTTGAGAGATCGGGCAATCGGAGGCCGCGCTCACGGCTTCCGCCAATGCTGTCACGCTGCAGTCGTGAACTGCGTTTTTCGTATGATCACCCATATCGTTCTCGCGCAACTTAATATGCAGGTCCATTGCAAACTTCGTCGTGTCTACCGATATTGGAATTCAGTCGCCACTACTGAGACTTGAACACGCCATTTTGAACTCAGCACCAAAATAGCTACTTGATGGCTGCGCAGCACAGATACTTAAGTTTGCAAAACAAAGACTCTTTTTTCAAACTCAACACTTGCGGGCCCTGGAAGAAAAATGTAAAAGTTAGATAGAGAAAAAAAAATGGCAGGAACACTGGTCTTAAACCTAACAACTATTTCTTGTTGACTACCTTAATAGCTGACACCTTCAAAAGAAGTTCAAAGCGCAAGAGTGAAGTAAGGAAGCTTAAGAAAATAACAACAAAAGGTGGTTGAAGGGTGGTCCATTTCAGTTCACAGTGAATGTGGAAGTGAGAAGAGAAGCCGGTTGGCGACAGTTGCTGGAATAAAATGATGTTCCTAGCATGTACATTGACACACACACACACACACACACACACACACACACACACACACACACACACACACACACACACACACACACACACACACACACACACACACACGCACGCACGCACGCGCGCACACACACACACACACACACACACACACACACACACACACACACACACACACACACACACACACACACACACACACACACACACACACACACACACACACACACACAAACACCTCCCTCTGAGTACGTTAAAGTTACATTGTTTGCTTTTTCTTCCATTTTCCTGTGCAATACACTCGGGGACTTCTGTTGTCAAAGAAAAAAAAAATGTGCCTTTCAATTGATTTCTTTCTTTACTCGAATAGCGTGACGGGGTGACTAAACAAGAAGAAGCCGTTGCAGAGGCAGGAAAGCGGGTGTCAGCGAATGCCTGAAAGCAATACTACAGGGAATCCTTTAACGACGGTTTCACGCTGGTTCTCGTTTGTCGACGTTTGGAGCTGTCCCTTTTCTACGCTGACAGGAAATCAATAACGGCGGTGGACACCGCATCTTGACGTCGCTCTGTGACACGAGGACGCCTTAGCGCCGAAGCTGACGTCGAGTCATTAGCGCGCGAACAGCTTCTGGCTTCAAGGCCTTCGGCAATGTTTCGTAAAGAACAAACGCGCGGGATCTCAAATGTGTCTGCACTTTGTTTTCTTTCGTATCTTCTCTTTTGCTCTGCTTTGAACGTTAACAGCGCAATGCCACCCAACCTGAGTAAAAGTACCGAAAGTGTCAGCCCAGTTCTCAATCCTCAAGCAGTCGGGTTTTGCCAGCTGGCCGTTCTACGAGACATATTGGTTCCGGTATGTGGTGGGGCCGGGTGACAACCTCTCTCGAGAACACAAAATCATGGGCTTTTTATGACTATGTAAATCATCTCTCCACTCTTCTGTTCTCCTCTCCGTACCTTTCAATTCACTTCGCTCACACAAACTGCAATGTGCCGTTTAAGTGTAGGCTCATCTCACGGTACCTTTACAGTGTGGTCGCCAGAAAAGTTTTTTCCCCCTTCCCATCGCTTTGCGAGTATACCTTCCCGCTAAATAAACAACTATGCACTAAGTTCGTAGAAGCAAAGGCACAGTGTAAACAGTTGAGCCCCTGAGAAAAAATGAAACATGGCCGGACCCCGGGTTTCGTTCGTGCAACGATAGCCCTTACTGTGAAATTCACCTACCCCCTCCGCACTCTTCCTTGAGATCAATGACAAGTGTATAGATAAACTGAAGATCACCAGAAGCTGGCTTTGTTGCAATAATGAAGTTTATGTAAAAAAGCCACCTCTACAGCAGCAGTGTAATATGTCATTTCTTCAAAAATATATATTACTGCAACGCGATGTCTTTTGGTTTGACGTGTGCTCTTATCATTTGTCTCTTCCGTCTTTACAAGCGTAAAAGTAGGCTCTTAGTATGATCATGCCTGAATGATATTATCGGGTTCCATGCTGTTGACTTGATGTGGTGATGAAGCGTGCCAGCCCGAACACTACCGGGGATATATATATATATATATATATATATATATATATATATATATATATATATATATATATATATATATATATATATATATATATATATATATATATATATATATATATATATATATATATATATATATATATGTATGTGTGTGTGTGTGTGTGTTTGTGTGCGTGTGTGTGTGTTTATTGGGGCAACATAATATTAATACACTGTTCTTCTATCGGACGTACACACGATAGAAAAATGTATGTCGCTGGGCTGAGATTGATGAACACTATTTATAGAGTCTAGAAAGTAAAGTTCTTGAGCGCTTAACCTCAAAAATAATCTGTTCCCGGCTTCGCGATTCTACCGTTCGCCCAGGTAAATTTATTTACAAGATACTGCAGGCATGGAACCCAAGCAGGAATGGTACAGGCAGTAAGGCAATCAAGCCAAGCATCACACAGCATACAATAATCCAATCATCACACACATACAACAATAATGCAACCAAGCTTATCATAACAGGAATGAATTAAGTGGGATTGCGAGAATCGCATTTTTTATTTATCAAAAGAAAGGGAAAGCAACATGGCACTAAAAGTAAGCAATCAACAAAATCAAAAAACAAATAGCTCGCCTTTTGAAAAGTCATCGCTCGTGGTTACTTCTTCGTCTTGAAAATTTTGTTTTCTTTTCAGAGGCCGCGTTGCCATGAAAAGACAGGTCTAGTCGAGCAAGACGGCTCATTTGGCGTCGCTTCTTTCACGCTACAGTGGTCTCCGCCGGTAAAATAGGAATGAATGAAGAAAAATGACCGTCCCCGTGTCGAAATAGCGTATTCCCAAAGCGGTACAAACTGCTCTTTGAACAGCGCTCATTTGTATCTCCCTTGCGTACGATATGTTGAGACCGTGCATCCCGACGAACTTCACTTTCTTTTCTTAAAAAAAAAAAAAGGCATCATTAGGTGCATAGTGCAGTGCGCGTCTTCTACAAAAAGTGGTGACAATACACAAAAAAGAGAGAGATTTTAATCGGTCAAGGGACAACATGAGTCACGTAGCCACACGAAAATGACTGTAAATCTCGTGGCATTCAAAGCATTCCTTTCTGGTAACTATTTTGTTAAAAGTACCAAGCAGGAAAAATTTCTTCTTGCGTCTCTGTCTTTTCTTTTAAACCATGAGTCTGCAGAAAGTCTAGAGACTCAGAAATGAGAGAGTTTTTTCTTGGCGCACGTGTCTTCATAAGGGTGTGCGACACTTGTGACATTCAGAAGTGAAGAATACATTATTAAAGAAAGACAGGCTTGCCACGTATATTGAAACAATGTGCTTTAGAGTGACTGACGTGGTTTTTAAATAGAAGCAGTGCGTGCGTAGCGCATTGAGCAAGAAATGGTTGACACGTCCTTGCCTTGGCAGAAAAAAATTCTTAAACGACAATGGCTGTAGAGGCCTGGGGTCTTTTGGATGTATTTAAATATTTACACACACAACCGTCCCCACCATCTCGCCCTCAACTTTCACGTATTAGGCGGCGTTACAAATCGAGCGGTGATGGCAGTCACGTGTGGCTGCGTACATCGATTTTCGCCACACTGCTAAAGCAAGCAGGACCGTGTGTATTCGATCCGTGCCTGCGAACGAGCAGTTGGATTCACGAGGGTTTCCGTTTGTGTTCTTTGTCATTGACCAATTGGCTGCGTGTTGTCAAGCGTTATGACTAACAAAGCTGGCGTAAAGGTGTTTTTATTTATTTTTCTGTTTCATTTTTTTTGGGGGGGGGGGCTGAGGGTGGACACCATTCAACAACATTACAAAACACGCACCACAAAACACTTCGTTTTCTTTTTATTAGTGCAACAGAGCTTTTCAATAAGTGTAATTCTAGCTTTAAAGTTTGAAGATATACAGCGCTTGTACTTTGGTGCGCCAATACATACTCACAACTTATTGAATGCTGTTCGCTTGTTGTGGAGGCCTTCATGCCAAAGAAAATACTGTCGCGTGGTTGTGGCAGTAAATGCGGACCATTTGTTATGCCGCTGCACTCAATTTGTCATGGAAAGACGAGCGCTTTCTGGCGGGCATTGCGGCGACTGGATTATGGACCGCCTTTCGGGCCGGAGCTGCTAGAAGACGTACGCCATCGCTCACAACGCCACACGATGGGCGAAGACTCTTACTCTCTTTCTCGCTTCTTGAGGACCACCGGCGTGCACGAACGTCGCTGACTAGTGGTGCGATACTACAAGCCTCAGTTCATTTCAAGCTCATTCTATTCTATCTCTATTCTCCTTCATTTCTCATCTATATATTCCACTTTTCTATTCTGCAGCGTATGGTAGTCAACCGAAAACGTTCCTGGTTAACCTCCCCGCCTTCAGCATATCTGTTTTCTTTGTCCTTCATTTATTCACGTAGCATGTTAGCAATGTCAGTTCCATTTGTTTGTCACCTAGTCTCGTCAGAGACACCTGTTACACTGTTTTCATTCTTTAAGACTTCCTCTCAGATCGATAATAAGCTTTTATGAAATACCCGGATACTTTAGCCTCGTTTATCACCTGGCTTGCTTTGCTATTCCAAGTGTCGAATGATGATTATGGAATACACAATGAAAAGATATTCACACAAGCAGTACGTACTAGTCGAAGATAGACATATATGCATAAAACGTTCATAAGCTTCCGTTAATTCGAAAACGTTTTTAAAGAACATGGTGGCGGTACCTTCTAGGACAATGTCAAGAAAGTGGTTGTGCGATGAGAAACACAATAGAGACATAGAGAGATACACTTCGTTTGATTTTTCGGTGGACGACTACCTTCGAACCGCGAAGCGAGGTTCAACGCAATGCGGTCACACATCACCTCGGAGTCCACCGCTTTGTCTTTCCTTTATGTTTCATTTTCTCTCTTTTCATTAACGCAGACCCAAGAGAAGAAAAAAAAACTGATGAATATAGAATAAATGCATTTAAAATTTGTTTTACGTTTAATTCGGGATATCGTTCGTTCCATCTCCTGCCAAATACTTGATAACTCTTATATGCTATTTACACGGTGATAACAATGTTGTTGGAAACACTTCATGCAAATTCCGCGTTGTATTATCACTGTGTTTGTTACCACAATGTTGTCTTGACAGAAAGGTATCGACAAACGCCTCCGTCGGAATCGGAAATTTGTCAACTGTACCTGAATGCTTAAGCCATTTCCACATCATCGCTGTCATCGGGGTAACGCGGCCATGGTTCGACAGTGTCTGCATATCAAAGGGCTTCTTGTAAACGGCATACTCAATCAAACGCGTTTTTTGCCTTTGTCAAAAACGTAGCCAACGTAAACGTTCTTCACGAGAAGCATAGTGGTGTGAGTTGTCGCTCAAGACTAAAATTATGCTAGGTCCAAAATTGGTCCGGCACCTCAGTGATGTGACCGCGAGAAGTGAACCTGCGGATGGCGGTTCAGCATCGCTGTTTTCGAGGGTTGTTGGATCGATTATGCACAGCACAGCACTCGGCTTTCGCACCAGTATTAATGGCGGAGTTGCGGAAGAGAACTTGCGACGGACACATTTGTCGAGGCTTTACTGTATTTTCTGTTATACAGCAAAAATAGTTGTAGGAGTTCTGCGTCCCAAAACCACGATATGGTTATCAGGAACGCCATAGTGGAGGACTTGGAAAATTCCGACCACCCAGCTTTCTTCGACATGCACCGCAAGCTAGGCACACGGGCCTCTAACCTGCATGAAAATGCCGCCGCTTGTGTCTTACATCGTGTACCGCATCATACGTGTTAATAGTTACATAACAAAAAAATTGACACTACGTTATAGCGTGCATATTTGCTATGCTAAGCAGATTATTGCTGTGAAGCGTCATATGCCGTTAAGTAACGTTGCATATAGCCCCCATAACGTTGAAAGACTTCTCCAATACAAATCTTACGCGAGCAGCGTATGTATGAGTATTGACTTATTTTTCTTACACCTAAAAGTTAAAAACTTTATACTATACGATTCCATGTCCACCGTTGTGTAAGGAAGTCGAGAGAGGTATCCTGGTGAGCGGATGGCGTAGAAAAAAAAAAAAGACATGCCGAAAACACTCCGTGTGCAACACCTAACACGCTCGCGATGCGAAAGTCTAGCAAAGCCGCGATAGGTACCCGCGCAGGTGAGAACAGTATGGACCTTAGACGACTTTCGGGACCCTGCAGAGCTCGAGCCGGCTTCTTCCTGCGTGTGCTCAGCCAACAACGGGTCTCTAGGTGCTCTCATCGAGAACCGGGATGGCAACAAGAGAAAAATAAAAAATTAAATATAACAGGTGAATATAACGTCCAAGCTGTGACACTGGAGGAAGTGGACGGGCCGGAGGAAGAGAAAAGCCTGCTTCCGGCAAGGTCCCGCGCCGCGAGCGCCGAAGAAAGGAAGCCTTCGCGGAGAACTGGCGCGCGCTCCAGGGACATTAGCCTAAAAGGAAGTTGCTGTTCTCCCCCCGCGCTGTTCGTTCCTGCTCCGGGGACCACGCATGAAATATTCAGCCCACAAAGTCTCGGCCGCGACTTCGCAAATGCCCGCGATTCGAGCTCGCGCGCGCGCTTGCGTTCCGAGGTAAGAAAGAGAAAGGGCCATGGTAGGTGGGGGGGGGGGGGGGCGGGTGCCCCTCCCTCTACCTCACCAAGCCTCTTGAGTGCAAGCGTGTTTACGTGTATACTAAAGGAAACAACGAGTTCTCTGCCCCGATCACCCGTTCGCACACTGCCTGGAGCAGCACTTGCTGCCGGAGAAAGCCTTCTCGTGAGCCTTATTGTTTGTTTTGCACCGTATAGCTCGCGGACCGAGGAATCGTTTGTTCCCGAGAATGAAGGAGAGGGCTGGTAATTGCCCTTTGAGAAGCTTGCGGCTCCATATTTTTTGTTCTTTTGTGTGTGTTCATGTGTTCCGCGCGAGCGCACACTTGCGGATGGCCCTTAGAGCCGCCGAAATATCAGCTGTTCTAACGTAATCCACGAAATCTCGACTAAGAATCTCATATTCGCGGCCTCGTGCATTCTGTGTCGGATTACCCTGGAATGTTGTAATTAAGACACGCTGGTGCGTTAATAACAGCACGCGCGGCCTTTCCCACCCTTCTGAACGGTGTTTGGCCGCTGTAATTTTTGAAGGTAATGAACATTTGCATGTTGAGGCACCCCACTTAGCTTTCTTCATTCTTTTTTTGTTTGCAGCGCTACGAGGCTGAATATTACTGCTTTTGCGGCTGCGTGTGGCAGCGAAGTTCAATATTGAGCAGCATTCCTTCCTGCAACTTTTTTTTTTGTTTTGACGTACGTGATAGGAAAGTTAGCGTGGTTGAGAGCACCACTCTATTGTTGATGCTATCGATGTTAGAACGGCAACGAGCAAAATTAAATTAAAATTTATGGCTCGTATGTCCGTGCGTACGTGCTGATGTATATATAGCATCTAGCAAAAAAAGAGTTGAGGACAAGTTGAGGCACACTCACGTCGCAGTGCATAATAAGTTCTCGAGAAAGACATATATAGGGGGGATAAAATGGCGAGTCGCAAGCACGCCATTTGCATTACGGAGCAGATATTGCAGATGCCTAGATACTTGAAAAAGAAAATTCGGCCCACGAAGCGCACCGCCACACAAGTCGGAGCTCTTGAAACGTAGCTGAAGTGCTTAAAACTGACAATTATTTTGCGTAGGCATCTCATCTATTGACTGTTTCTGGCAAATTTTTCGCCATATGATCTTTCAATGCGTGCAGCTTAGGTGCTACGAAAGGTATTAAAAAGGAAGAACGCGAAGTCTACGTAGTTAATGCAGCACAGCGGCAGGCAAGTTGGAGGAGCCGCTTTTCTAGTGCATGTAATAAACTCTCTGGGAGCTGCGTCTACAAGTACACTTGCAAGGAGGAGGAGGAGGAAAGTTTAAGCAGAAAGACAGGGAAGTTAGCCAATTCTTAGACCGGCTGGCTACCCTGTGCTGGTGAAAGGGTTGAGGGGAATGAAAGATGTTAAAAAGAAATGTTGCGAAGAGAGAGAGAGAGAGAGAGAGAGAGATTAAAAAAATAGCGACAGAGGAAAGGCAACATCAAAGAGTATTAGACACTAGAGTCTGTCTCTGAGGCCAATTGTCCACAAAAAAAGCGTAGCAAAGCTTTCACAGCCTCCTGGGCTGAGGATGGGCTCGGCCAATGACCCAGAATCCTATGTTCCGACAAAGGCCGATCATCCAGTCTATCCAGAGCTGCGGTCAGTTCTTGTCTTTGCGCGTTGAAATTGGTGCACTCACACAGAAGGTGCGCGATGGTTACTTCGTAGCTGCAGTAAGTGAATGTAGAAGAGCTGGCCATTCCAATGAGATAAGAGTATGCGTTCGTAAAGGCCACTCCAAGCCATAGGCGGGAATACAAGAGTCTCCTCAGCTCGAGATATCCTTGAGGGAATACGAAGCTGCAGATCGGGATCCAAGTTATGCAAGTGCACGTTTGTGAAGTCTGTTGAGTTCCACTGTACGAGTGTGAGGTCACGTGCAAGCGAACGAAGTCTTGTAGCTGCGTCGGTTCTTGAGAACGGGATGGCTGTGTATTGGGTACCGTCGTGCGCAGATCTAGCGACCTCATCTACGGGATCATTGCCATATATACCGCAATGACCTGGTATCCACGAATACAATAGGCTGTGCTGTTTCTCGATTGCTTGGTGATGAAGAAGCCTTATTTCAGCTACTAACTGTTCATTAGATCCATGGCGAAAGGGTGACACAAGACATTGAAGAGCTGCCTTCGAGTCCGAGAAGATAGACCAAGTTCCCGAAGGTTCTTCAACTATAAACTCCAGAGCTGCACGTATGGCGGCAAGTTCTGCAGCTGTCGACGACGTCAAATGCGATGTCATGAATTTAATTGTGATGTGCCTCGTGGAAATAACCACCGCCCCGGCTGAGCTTACTGAAGACACCGAGCCATCCGTGTAAATGTAAAGGCGTCCGTTGTGCTTCTCTTGCAGGTAGAGTAATGTGGCCTGTTTCAGGGCTAGATGCGACGACTTTTCCTTATTTCGGATGCCAGGAATTGTAAGAAGGGCTTTGAATGGGTGTAGGCACCATAATGGTATCGGCGGTCGTGCTGCATGTGTGAAGTGCAATGGAAGCACTGCGAAATGCTGAGCTACTGTTGCGCTGAACGCTGAGTGGGGCTTGGAAGTTCGAAGTGAGGCGAGGTGATGAGATGGAAGCCGAGCGAGATGTCTTATGTGCATTCTCAAAGCGTCTACGCGGATGTATGCGTTGACTGGACAATCAACCGCAGTGATGACTGTCGCTGCTGTAGACGTGCATCTCGGCAGACCAAGGCATATTCTCAGGGCTTGGGCTTGGATCGACTGGAGGACGCGCAAGTTTGTTCTTCGGATCCCACAAAGCACGGGTAAGCTGTATCGCATATAACCGAGGAACAGAACAGTGTAGAGTTGGAGCATTGCTCGTACCGATGCACCCCACGTTTTTCCAGCAAGAAACCTCAGTACGTGGGTGATCATGGTGAGTTTATTTTTCATGTGGGCGATGTGAGGGCTCCAGGAGAGGTCGCGATCAACTATGACTCCGAGGAATCGGTGGGTCTTCACGTAGTTGATCGTGTGTCTGTTGATTTTAATAACATATGGGCTCATAGCCTTATGCGTGAATGTTATAAGCGAGCATTTCTCTGATGACAGCTCTAGTCCCCGTTCTTCCAGGCACTTTGTCGCTAGTGTAGCCCCTCTCAGAAGCCGGCCACGCAAATGAAGGCGTGTTACTCCTGACGCCCAGATGCAGATGTCATCTGAATATATTGATAGATGGACAGATTCTGGAAGTGCGTCAACCAGGCTGAGGAGTGCTAGATTGAAAAGTGTGGGGCTAAGAACACCACCTTGAGGCACACCACGACGGATGCAATGATGCAAGTTGTTCCCTACGTCTTAGATAATAACTTTTTCGTAGTAGGTATGGGCCCGTATTTCATTAATAATAATTTTACGAGAAGGCCGCACTACGCGTCTGGAAGGTGTTGTGTCTAAGATGCTGATGTGTGGCCATTAAAGACGAAGAGTTACGGCTCGTCCTTTTATAAAGGGCGGGAAGATCCAGACCCCCTATACTCATGACAGAGTTTGCATTGTATGACGCTTGGTGCTATCTTACTCTGCTACCTCACTAAAATAAATCTACTAACGTGACTCCTTGCTCGAATTTACGCTTGAATAGGTTTTTTTATCTCTCTTTCTTGTTGTGAAGGTGCACTTGCGTAGATCTGTAGTAAAATGCAATACAACCATGCAGGGAGTCTGGATTGACGAACTGCTCGAATGTAAAATTTTCTTTTTTTTTCATGGGGCGGGAGTGAGCTGTAAGGGATACCGATAGTGACGGTGGCTAAAAAAACGCCACCAGTATCGGCTGTTGTGATCTCACAAAAAGTTTGGGTGTAAAACATAGGGAACACAGGGCAAAAGCAAATAGGGCAATCAGGCTGTGTCCCATCAGAGCTGGTGGGCACCTAACCAGTCCTAAATTGGCTAGAATTTTATCCACTCGCCTCTCTCTCTCCTATTCCTTGCTGTTGTATGCTACACATGGCCGTACTTGCTTTTTTTCTTTTCTTCCATTTTTTGTGCCCCCTTTTATTTGTATTTCCTTCTTTGTCAGCCCACTACTTTGCCACTGAGCCACGTCAGAGCTTCTGCGTACGCGCCAGCCGATTCACGGACAATCCTCTTTTTAGGGGCGAAGCTCCTTATGGCGTGGCTTGTGCGTCCCTCGTAGTACGTAACCACCAGTGGCACGTACCCGAAATAGCGGTCCTTACGATTTTGACCTCCAAGGTGGTTCTGGTGAGAGATTTCTTCTGTGCGTTGTTGAAAAATAAAAGATAGTGCTCAATGCACATGTTAATGGCTGCTAAGGGGGAATGAGAGACAGGAGCATTCGGCCTTTAGGTAACGCGCACGCTGCAATCCCCATTAACAGCTATTGGCATGTACATTGAGCACGATCTGACAAGAAAGGGTTGCTACGTTATACTCGCTGGGTGTAACCTCCTTGGTTTTAGAAAGGTTTAGCGAGCGTTGGGCCGCATAGACATGAATACAGTGAACTAGTATATACCATGAACTCGAGGTGGTTAAAGGTGGGAAGTAAACCCGAAGCGCAAGCCGTAAAAAAGTGTGCATGTGCCACCTCCCGTTTAGTCCTTGAAATGTCCGCTGGATGGCGGTGCTTCTATATGGAGAATATATGATGAAAAGATGCGAGATGGTGGTACTTGGAGTGCTGAATAGATGGACGAACGGACACACAGACAGATGCATGGATGAACGCATGAATGGACGCAGGCGCGGATGCATGGACGAACGCAGAGACGGACGCACGAACAGACGCACGCACGGACGGGTGGATGGACGCATGGACGGTTACACAGACGTACGCAGGAACGGACGGAAGCAAGAACGAATGGACGGACGAATGCTTCGCCCCAATCCCCATCATTCACTCCGTGGATATGCTGCCATTTTTTTCTTTCTTTCTATTCTCTTTCCTCTCTCTCTCTCTCATCTTTATGCCCCCTTCCCATTCCACCAGCGTAGGATAGCAAATCGGGTATGTGCCTGGTTAACCTCCCTGCCATCTCTTGTTGATCATCTCCCCCTTCTTTGTCTTTCTATATTTCTCCTCTATTTCTCTTTAGTTGTTCTCCCGCCCTTTCTGTCTGTCTTCCCTTTCATCGTATTTCTTCTCGTTCTTTCCCTCTCTTTTCGTTCATGTTTTATCTACCAATTTTCTCTCCCGCACTCTCCCGCTTGCTTTTCCCAACTAAATTTCTATGCTATACCTCACAAGGCTATGCTTTGATCTGTTAGCGTGTCGGGGTAGACGAGCAGTTACGACGTCATAACCTTTGGATCGCGGGTGCGCGGGTTTGAATGTCACCTCAGCAACATTTTTTTTTCGCCGATAATTTTTCTATTCCTTTATTTACATCTATGTGAACTCGTCTTCTCGCCCATCAGGGCCATAGCACCACGCGCGTGCACTCTGAGAGTGAGGGGGACGAAAAGGACGTATAGAGCGTGTGCTGATTCATGATGTTGATAATCTTCTTTCGACCACACATGATAACAGCCCTGCAAAGAAAAAAAAAAGCTGCATTTGCGCCCGCACGCCATGTTTTCTTACACGTTACCTTTCAAAGTGTTATCGGGGAGAAAAAGTGTTGACGCTTCGAAAATATTTACCACGCCATCCGTGGTGCACACAGAAAAGGCGGATAGAATGTACCCATTGATAAGTTTCGGCCGAAACTCGAGCCTTAACGGTGACCAGCTTTGTGTGTGTTGACAGACACAACACGAAAATAGATGCATTTACAGATAGACGCGGTGTGTGGTGACCGTCGCTCCAAACTGCTAACCCCTTTTTTTCAAGGCAT
Organism: Rhipicephalus microplus; assembly: GCF_043290135.1. Classification (NCBI taxonomy): domain Eukaryota; kingdom Metazoa; phylum Arthropoda; class Arachnida; order Ixodida; family Ixodidae; genus Rhipicephalus; species Rhipicephalus microplus. Next base: position 265,839,456 of record NC_134701.1, on the reverse strand, counting down.
TGTATCTCTCGAAAAGGAGACAGCTGGGACTATCGAAGTTTGCATTTTTTTAACGATTTCTCTCTACTAAGGCTGTTTTCATCTTGTTTAAAAATTTTACTAGTTTCTGGACACGACCACTTCTTCGTTTTGATGACACAGTAGCGTTCCCTGGGTATGCACAAAATAAAACTTTAATAGCAAGCACTCACCGGTAAATAAAGTTTGATGTCCGAAACAGCTGGTTCCATCTGAAACTCGGCGACCTCGGGATTAAACGGAAGGAGAAGAAGCAAAAATCACGGCCATATGCACAAAGGGAATAATGTTAAAAGAGCTTGCATGGAGATGATAGGGTAACCCTCGAGTCGTTGTTGCTTCTGAAAGTGAAACAATAACAGAATGTTTTTTTTTTATTTTCGATGTAGCTGCGGAAAAATTGAAGTGCGCACTCTTTTGCCTTTGCGTTCAACGCAGGTCAGACCTCCACTAGAGCACCGTTGCTCACCTCATGTAGGAAGCATCTTAGAAAAACCAGGCAGTTTGGGTACGTATGAATGTTTTCTCTTTTTGTACTCTCCTATCCCAGTCCCAGTTGATGTATTTTACCAGAGAATGCATCGAAGAAGCAGCAAAAGCTTGAGAAAAAGGAAGCAAAAAAAATCTCTTCACACTTCGGGCAGACGGCATGAGAAAATTAAAATTCTGCCCGAAATGGACCAAGACGAGGACCGAGGACCACCTTTTCGCAACATGTTTTTTTCTTTTCATAATCGAATTTGTCGTCTATATGCTTACCCAGTTGCATAGAATCTGACCTTTCCTTTTCTCTCTCTTGTACGCTCAGCGGCAAATTCGCGAAGATGAAAACATTGCCTCTTATGGGAGCGCACGGTCGAATGAGTTTCTTTCTTTATTATTTTGAATTCTATAAGCCCGGGCGATATTACCCGAAAGCCGTGCACCTTGAAAAAGCCAAAAGTTAAAAAGAGCAGGTTTCCAAGTGGCAACGATGACACAAAAATAATACGAAATTCGGAGAGTTGCAAGTTAAAAAAAGAGGTGTAGGGGGTTGCAAAGGGCGGCAAAGGTTCTATGGACGCTCCAGCACCGGGATCATTATGGCGGATCAGTTCTTCTCGAACAGAGAGAAATCGATGGAAGCGCATTCGGTCCCACCACTGCTTCGCCTGCGTTTCTGCGCTTGTACCACTAAAAAATTTGTATGCTCGTGTGTGTTTGTATGCGTTTGTATGCGTCTGTGTGTGCCTGTGTGTGTGTGAGAGAGAGAGAGAGAGATAGCTTTTGCAGAAATGGTGGAGAAAGAGAACGAGAAAACAGTACGGGAACAATTCTTCTCGTGAGGCAAGCCGAACAGAGCGTGCCACTGCTAATAACGTGACAACGGTTCGCTGTCACGAGTTTCTGCCGCACTACATTTTTCTGGGTCATTTTTTTTTCATTGTATCATTTTTTAGAGGTATGCTAAATAATGCAAGCGCCGGGTGATTAACTGGTGAGTGGAATAACTTTGTAACGCTCAAGCTGGCTAATGATAATAAAAAACACAAAGCGTGCGTGACTCACCACTTCCCTTTTCTTTGGCATCATTTTGTTTCCCGTTGCGTAAGTTTGCTTCGTGATTGAGAGAAGAAAAAGGAAATCCGAAATTCGCGTAGTGTCGGTCATTCATTTGTTGAGTTAATTGTCGTGAAATGTATTGCGGATACCGCAACTTGAAAGGAATACTAGTTTGAAAAAAAAAAAGAAGAGTCAAGCTTAGTTTAACTTCAGATCATCGCATTTTATTATTTTTTCTCCTGCGGCATTCGAATACCGGAACATGACGAATTTTATGTAATCTTATGAGCTTTTTTTGAAATAATAATAATTGTTTAGGTTTTAATTTCCCATACCTTGATATTATTATGAGGGACACCTGAGTGGAAGGCTGCGCGAATTTCGACCGCTTGGTGTTCTTTAACGTGCGCCTAAATCTAACAATTGAACCCACAGCATTCGGTTCAGAAGTTTTGTTTTCTAACTTCAATATGCCAATTACTTTTGAAGCATACAGCGACAAACATGGGAACGACTTTTTTTTATTCATTCATAAACCTCACACACATGTACCCACCGCGGTGGTGGTGTGCTTTAGTGCCAAGCTGCTGGCCAGAAGGTCGTGGAATCGAATCCCAGCCGCAGCGATTGTATTTTAATGGAGGCAAACGTTTAGTGGCCGGTGGGCTTGCGAAGCTTCTTTTTCACAAATGTTTTCTGCCATTGGCTAATCGGCTTCGCTAATGATTCATAGAACATTTAGGTCGGCTCGAATATTCTGTGATGAATACTTTTGGCGCAGAATGTTCTTACGACTACGGAACTAGCTGCAAACAAAATAGGATGAACTGAGCTTCTAGTGCATTAAGAAAGTATAGGAAGCAAATTCACCACTGCGGTTACTCAAGATTCCGCGTGAAAGGTTATAATGCATGCATAGGTATGCGCTAGGTGGGTTCCACATTAAAAAACAAAGGGGGGGGGGGGAGGTGTAGATGGTTTATGGTATCGTACCTTCTCCCCCCCCCCCCCACCTCCAAACGTTTCCTTGTTGATTGAGTTTGAACGAATACAAGCTTCGCAGTGTTTGTAAAAACTAAAGCGACAAAACCGTGTCCTCCCCCCAAGGACCGGCGTTTGTGCAAGGATCTCAGCGGTTAATAACGGAAAGTAAAAGGCTTGTAGAATGTATTGTAAGCGGTCCTCAGTGGGCATTATTGTCGAAAACATGCATTGCTATAACTTGGCACTTCAAACAATGACGGGACAGTTGCGACTGTGTAAAAGTATCACCCCCAGAAAATCAGGAAGAGCGTCTCCTCCTCTCCTACCCCCTTCTCACCCTTATGCGCATGCCACGCGTCAAGTACACGGACGTTCCAGTTCACGTTATGCCATCTCTGGACGCTGACGCTCTCTGACGTGACTACGCTGCTACTAAGCCTACACTCTACTGAAGCACCAAGCTAAAGTATGGACCCAGTACTTCCATGCGCGGCCAGAGCCAGACTTTGTTCATCTCCCATGCTCACTTCCGGCGAAGCGGGGTAGAACGCTTACACGTTTTCGCTAAAAGCGCGCGTACATTACCACCACCGCATTATTCGCGTGGCATTTATACACCTCCTCCGTAATCACGTGCAGTGAGGCGAAGGCTGACGCGGGCTCCAGCCGAATGGTAGCGCAAGCCACCTGCTTATACGGGAAAGCACATATTTTCTCAGCCGTTACAGCTAGCCACTTATCTCAGCCGTTGTGAACCACTAATGCCTCCTCTATGCTTTCATTCATCGAGCTAGAATGAAGAGAACGTCATAGGTGGTCACAATTTAGTGCTGCTTCTTTCTTTATTTCCGGTTGGCGAAAGGGAGATCGCTAACTTTGACCGTAGTGCACGAAACTGATTAGTCGGAGTTATATGTCGAGCTTCGTCCCGAGGCCCAAAACGGCCGGAACCTTCGCAAGTGGCTGCTCTCCTTTACTTATGCATTTCTTCACGCTTCCTTCGCTCGTCTCACGCGTCAACCCGTGCTTTACTCGTGGAGACGCCAGCTAGTTTACGCGGCAACGTTTTTCGCTCCTCGCACCTCCCTTCTTAGAGCGGCAACGTTGCCACGCACTCGGAGGCAGAAGAACGCACCGGGAGAAGCGATGCGTTTTTGGGGCAGGCAGGAAAGCAGGGCGCGTTGCGGAAGGCATCGTTTCGCGTTATACCACTCACCGCAAGCAGCAGACTGCACGCGTGCCAAACATACCGCGCGCGCTGGAATTCTCGGCGCGTTATATGCTCTTCTGGCGACGCGCGCGTTGTAGGTGTATAGTATACCACACTGACGGGGTTGGTGTTTCATTCGTACCAATGCAGCCTCAATTTTTTTCGCGCACCACTGTCCCCGACCAAAAAGCCAAGTGTGAATCCTGGTCTGCTCTTTTACTCTATTCTTTTTAGCTTGTCGCTGTTTTGTGTGAGGCAGGAAGGTTTGATTTCATTGACGATACCTTTGCTGAAAGGAAAAAAAAAGGCTGTTCCAAAATGGGATAACAAAGGTATTTGAGAAAAAAGTGACAGAAGCCTCTCGTTTTTCTTCTTTTTGTCGCTTTCTATTCTCTTTCTTTCTTCTCCTTTGATAGGGAATACAAACCGAACACGTGTTGCTGACAGCGGAATTAAACAGTTTTCTTTGTTGTTGAGACTTACTCGTGTCTGGTCGATGCGGCTATCTATAAGTCGGTTAAAATTGACCTCGTTACGTGAAAGGTGAACAGAACAAGAAAAAGAGAGTGGGATATGAAGGTAAATAAATAAGTTACTCGTTCTGTATATGGTTTTGTAATCAGTAGGATCGCCTTTGAAAATAAGAAATTGTGCGTGTACATGTGGAAGTTCCGAAGACAAAAAAAATGCACAATTATATTTAAAGTTCTTAATCGGGGTAATAGGCAGCCGTTGGTCGAATTTTCTCGCAGGGCAAACAAACAAATCGTAAGCAAAAAGCCCTCACCCCCACCCCCCATCCCACAAAAAAAAAAGAATGCTTAGTACAAATGTAAAGGAATGCACATTAGCGAATGCAGCTCACATAGACACTCACTTTCTGAAAAAACGATAGGTAACAAAAATATTTATTGATGCGAAAAAAATAAACGCGCCGTGGTTATGCTGATCGATTGCTGACACGATGGTTCCCACAGATCGCAGATCGCATCCCGAAAGCGCCGGCCACATATCGACGGAGGAAATCAAAGTACTAGAGGCATATTTGGTTAAATTCAGGTGCACTATAAGGAACCTGATGTGGTCGAAATGAACGGAGCCTCTACTGCTGTGTACTTTATAGCTGTATGGTGGTTGGGTCTCCAGCGACCAATCCCTTCTGCTAATGCTTTTTTTTTGTTGCAACGTGTGGGGTCTCGATGTGGCAAGAGCCGCGCTCTCTGAGTGAACGGACACAGCAGACGCGGTGGGGCTAAACCAAGACAACACACATTTATTTAACTACTTTTTTATTTACGATATTGTCAGCTAAATTATAATAATATCATTTGTGATCCAAACGCTCAACAACCTTACACAACATAACACAACACTCCTAAACATGACAAACACAATAACACACCCAAGGCGTCGTCGTCAACACTTGACTTACCACGAGGGCCCCCGGCGCGCAACCCGTGGTGCCGCGCACCGGGGACCCACGCTATAGAGACAACAATTCGCGGCAATCGCCACCCGACCTAGCTCCTCATTGAACTCTCTCTGCCACCCCCAAAGCTTGGCGCCAGGGGTCACCGCCGGCGCAACCGATCTAACAACCATGATGATGATAGCGGTGATCTACGATCGCGAACCTGCCGCTCAATAGTTGTGACCCCGAAAGAGGGCTTCTGCGCAAGACACGTGCGCCACGCGGCGCAAGAAACTTTACAAAGAGTGTCAGCACTCTCACAAACTGTACACTCTGATCGAGCCCTTCGTTCTAAGAGCCGGACGAGAGGACAGCAGGCTAAATGAAGAACCAGACTAACAACAAATTTACCGAACCATCCTTGAATCAACAAGATTGAGCACTGACATAAAAAGACGGGTGAAAAATACCCCCTAGATTTAACCTCAACATATCCTGGTAAACGATCTCCACAGATCAGTTACTGACCATCAAGCATCGCTGCGTCTTGTTTCGGCATCCTCACTAATGAATGGATTAGTTAACCGATTTGTAGACGGAGAGACAAACGAGCAGACGGCCAGACTGATACTATCGACTTCTCAGTTTCGCCCGGCGGCGCTGCAGACCTTAATGTTGGATACTTTTTGTGGCTCTCAACTGGCCACCACTGCGGGCTCGTCGGTCACCCAATTATTGATTCATGCTGACGTTCACATTTGTTAATTAGAATTCGATAAGTTGCAGCTTCTTGTTTGTTGTTTTCTGGGCTGGCTTAGTTGTTACAGGCCATTCGGTAGATGGGTTTCATATTGTGCTGCAGCCATGCCACTTTGTATCCCTAACAACTAAACGAACAGTGATAAAATAAACGAATAATCTTGAAAACGGTTAGCTTGGAGGATTCGACGCTTTAGCCACATCATAATTTACACACCGCAATATACAGAAATAGAAAAGTTATGGGGACGAAACCTTGAATTGAAATATTTTATTGGTCACTTTTGCATGTATATGGTGAAGGCGAAAAATTATATCTGCAGCATATGGACACATGATTCGTACTTTGTCAACATTTGCTTCAGATTTCATGTTTCTTTAATAAATTGTTCGTTCGCACTTGATTTGATCAATATCACTAAAATAGGTCAAGTGACCAGACTTGATCATAAAGAAGAATAATAAAAAAAATGATTAACATTATTTGAGAAAAAATGATATCGCTTGAATATACATCTCAAGCCACCATTATTACACCGTCAACTGTGCATCCACACTAAGGAAGGCGCGATAAGGATCGTCGCATCAGCTTGTGTGTGCGATAACAGCGATATCGCATGCGTATTTCTGAACTCAGTTTTACTCTTATAATATACAGTAGCGGCACACAACTGCACCAATAGTCCTTGCGGCCAGGCTTCGGAAATGTAAGTGCCCAGTGCACAGCCAATTTACAGCACTTATCGGCGTACTTATTCACGAGACCACTTAGGTATTTGAGCATACAACCCCTGTATTCTAAAACGTTCATTCGCTTAAAGCTTCACCTTCACTCGAAAAAGCCGATGGGAGCGCCATCTCTAGGCACGGCAAGTCACTGCATATCAGCAATAGTCTGCTGCAATTCTTGAGTAGCGCAGCGTCATTTTCAGCCGAGTGGTGGCGCAGTGCTCAACTCTGTCAAGTAAAAGGTGCAAGTCGAGTGGAGGAGCGTTTGTAAATACGGGGGTAAGGCTCGTATTTGCAAAGCTCTTCGTTCATTTACGTAGCTTCCGCGTGTGAATGGAAGAGCGATAGTGAGTGACATATGGTGCAACGTGACGCAAGCGGGAACATTAATGCATTTGTGTCGAAATAGTCAGTTTCTGGGCTAGTTGGTTCAAAATCTCGCATAGCGGAGCCCGGAATTGGCTGGGGGAAAAAAAGAACACGGGTGAAAATTCCCAACGAAGTCTGATCTCCCCTATACAAAATATGTGCGTTTGCACGTGATGATGAATGCGAGTGATTACGTGAACCAGTATAAGCATGAACATGAACCTTGTGTTTAAGCAGACGGGAAAGAATGTGCGATCCAGTGTGGATGAGTTGGAATGCAAAATTTTACGGGCGTGAATGAGTGCCGGCGAGGGTCAGTTTACTCGAGCCAAAACGTCAGTTTATGTGACTGCACGTGAACGAATCAATACGACCGTTAATTGAGGTGCATGAAGCGAGTTATTTTCCCTAACCAGATCTCGTAAAGATTGACGTCTATGAAACGCGAACTACATGAATGAAAGACGCGTACGCCAATAAACACAGTTTTACGGGCTGTTGGCTGCACAAATTCACAACAAAAACGAATTTCTATTCCATTAGGGGGTGATGTTGCTTATATAGCTGTTGACTGTGTACGTTGCGGTACCAACCACAGGCTGGAACAATTCATTAGATGTAATGTTAGCAAACAAAGAGAGAGTGTAGCTTTCTCGAACATTTCAATTACAGTGTGATAACACGACGATAGTTTTACTTATCATCATACCGTATAGGAGAAAAAGCGCACTTTCACGAGAAAATAGTTTTGTTTTCTCTATTTCTTGTTTTGTCAACGTCAAAGTTCACTGCTTGAACTATCGCGTAGCGCAAACTTTTTTCTGTTGAGTGTGCGGGGCTTTGAAACGTTCATAAATCAATCGGACTTGGGGAGACAGAGAGAAGCCCGATTAGGCACCCGTTCTCTTGCCTTCTATAAGCAGAGTGAGTGCTTTATAGCGTGATCGAGCCTGAGCAGAAGCGTGAGTGGATGTCGGGAAGATTATGAATGTAAATGAAGCAGAGTGAGTGCCCGAGGCATACGAAAGTATCGACGAGTGTGCGATCGAGTACGACTGACTGTCCACCTGTTCTGAACCTACATGAACTGAATAGGGGCGCGAGTCGGGCGTGCATCTGGGTACGAATGCAGCAGCCTCTTTCTCGGTGTTTGCTGCAAACTCGAGATAAGCGAGAAAAAAAACAACAACATCGAGGAACTGAACACACAACAAGATCCATGACGCAGGGAGTTTCTGGCATGGCTACTATCTATACTCACTAGCTGCTCACGAAATAAGAAAACTGAAGGATGGTGCGTGATCATCGAAAACACGGCATGACTATATACATACTCTCTACAGAAGTACGAACATATACAGAGAACAAAACATAAACGAAGCCAGATTTCCAGTTTGGCTCGTCATTGCAGCCGGAGGGCGTTCTGGCTGGCTCCACGGTGGTCGGGGTTTCCTTTGAAGGGAGAAATTGAAGATGGGTGCCGGAGGTTGTAAATCTTTCTTTTCGCTCAAAGATCACGGAACCGCGGAGCGAGCAAAGGGCATATAGCGCCAGACGACGGGCCACCGCAATCCCCCGTTCTTCGTTATAAATAATACATCGAGCAGAACACAATAGAAGTAGACGGAGCAGTACAACAAGAAAAAAGATGACGATGAAGAAGACGGAGAAGAAGCGGAGAGGAGTTCTCACCGAGGATAGCGCGACGACATCGGGCGAGTCTTGCTAAAAACGTCGAGTGCCAAAGCGGCGGGAGGTACTACAGACAGACGCATCGGCGGGAGAGGTAGAGGTCCATGTAGCAGTACATGTACGAGCAGTACAGCAGCAGCAAAATCACGCACTTCATATCTTGCACCGAGCGTGAAATCTTTACGAATGATTCCGGACAGAAGTGAGGAATAGAAGTGAAAACGTAAGACACATAGAAAGTAGGCAGACTCGAAGGGAGGAAGATTGTGGCGGGGGGGCATGTGCCGTACTTCCGTCCTCGTCTTCCGCACAAAGTCCCGCGGAGGATCTATGGCCCTGGAAGAAGCACAAAAATGTTTCTGCGTGCATGCTAGTGGCAGGGAGACTACAAGAAAGCGAATGAGTCGCGGCTGAAACCGGTTAGGCTATGTGGATGGGATCGTGGAGAAGTGAACCTTCTTGAACGTGCTTTTCAGTTCGACAGTTTCCAATGGCGAGAATTCAACTGTAGTATCGGTGATGTAGAAGCGCTGTGGCCAAAGCGGCGGAAGATGCACTACGAGCTGACGCAGTTGAAAAGAAGTAGTGGAAAACAAGAGATAAAGAAAAAAAAAACGAAAGAAAGAGAAAGAAATAAACAAAGAAAGAAAAGGAAGAAAGAAAGAAAGAAAGGAAGAAAGAACGAAAGGAAGAAAGATGGAAAGAAAGAAAGAAGGAAAGAAAGAAAGTCAAGAAGGAAGGTTCCAAGAAGTGTTCGCGAATCAGCTATTGTTAGAGACGATGCGAGAAGTCAGTGACACTGGGATAAAAAAAAATAGCCTTTGGCACTATAAAGAAACAGCAGTCCCATGCGGAGTTGGTACGAGCCATTTCTGTATTTCCCTTTGCATGGCGGCGAATCGTAGGCTTATTTTTAGCTGAACGCCGAAGAAAGAGCAAATTACACGGTGTGTGCAGGTCCCGCAGCAGTGCCTTATTGTACGGTTCACGCGAATGGGGTTTTCTTGACTTCTTGGCTTCTCAAGGAATGCATGATGAAGCATACGACATATTTCGAAAGCATCGAAGCCGATAAGGGTATCGCAATCCTCTCGAAAGAGATGGCGAAGGGGATTGCCTCGAAGGGGATTGCGGTATCAATCGGAAATGCACTAAAAACCGTCCTCCAATGTTGGATCAATAGTGCTGGGTGGAGCACGCTGTACGTAGGTTTCGCGAAGGCTTCACTGCGCTCACACGCATTCAGAGAAGGTGAGATAGTACGCTTATTGACCAAAGAGCTAGGTCTGAGCGGCAGTACAAACTTTTCTTCCGTTTCACACAGTGTAAAATGCCAATCCAGATGCTGAGCACAGCAGCTGAGAAATGTAACGCAAAAAAAGTGCCTTCCCGCGCATTGAGAGACTCGTACAAGTGTAAGCATGTTGTGTAAGGTGTGCTCAAATAATACACTGTCGAAGGACAAATAAGGTGTGGGATTGGGCTAGTCGGTAATGCATTATTGAACTTCTCAGCGCAAAAAACTTCCGACAAGTAACACAAAAGACGCTCGTTTTCGTCTTTCGTGCTACTTGTCGGAAGTTTTTGCGCTAAGAAGTTTGAAGGACAAGTTGCTGCAAAGGTCATGGTAACATCAACATTGGACGTAACACACACACACACACACACACACACACACACACACACACACACACACACACACACACACACACACACACACACACACACACACACACACACACACACACACACACACACACACACACACACACACACACACACACACACACACACACACACACACACACACACACACACACACACACACACACACACACACACACACACACACACACACACACACACACACACACACACACACACACACACACACACACACACACACACAAACACACACACACACACACACACACACACTCTCTAGGCTACAGACCCACAGGTACGGAATTCAATCCCGGCTGTGGCGGCTGCATTTCTGATGGAGGCGGGAATGCTGTCGGCCCGTGTGCTCAGATTTGGATGCACATTAAACAACCTCAGGAGGTCGAAATCTCCGAAGCTCTCCCCTACGGCGTCTCTCATAATCATATGGTGGTTTTGGGACGTTAAACCCTACATAATATTATTCGCTTCGTCATTTTTACAACACAGAAAGAAAAGTGTTAATTTCTTTTTAATTTGGGCATGACAGGCAGGTATCTTGATATGCGTAACGTGGGTTACTTCTCATGCGGTCACAAATAAACTGGAGAAAGTTTAAATTGCTTGGTCGAGCACGTAATATATAGGTGAATAATTTTACAAACACGCGAGGGATTAGGCAGCGTGGGCGCACTTACAGGCTGTGACGTAACAAGCAGCTTGCTGGGCGAACGGCTAACGATATTGTTCCGTGTGCGCGAAATTCACATATTTCACCATTGTTTAGGTTGGCACTGAAACTGAACGATTTGCAGAGGCTTATATTTTGGTAAAATGTAATGGTTCCGTTGCATTCGGCACAGGACGTTACACAGGTCGTGGCGATATGGCAGTTGCCGGTGGTGGGTGGGTTTTAAAGCGAGTGACCTTTATCCCTTGTTCTGCTCTGAAAGACGCTTTTGTAGTCCATTTTCGATATGTGTACAGTCATAAGTATAACAGGCCCCCTATTTTACTGTTCGCTGACCACCACAAATCAGTCCGGTGACCCTGTCTAGGCCCATTTAAGTTGAACTTTAATTGATTTGGTCTACAGTTCAAGCAAGCATACCCGTGAGAAGCAGTAAAAATGGCATAGTTGCGCAAGCTTGACCTATGACGCAAATTTCCGATGGAGGCGGAAATGTTGTAGGCCCGTGTGTTCAGATTTGGGTGCACGTTAAAGAACCCCAGGTGGTCAAAATTTCCGGAGCCCTCCACTACGGCGTCTCTCATAATCGTATGGTGGTTTTGGGACGTTAAATCCCACATATCAATCATCAAACCTATGACGCAACGAACCAACAAATCACGCAGCTCGCACTTGAAGGGACAGACCACGATGCGACGCCATGCCGATTAACAAACAGCGTTGCATAGCGCGGCTGCCATTCAGCAGGCCACGCGACTCGTTCGTGATTGCGCGTCTGTACGCGCCATCGCGACTCCGCGCGAAGTGTGTCGACGGCGGCGAAAGCGGCGCGCTTAAATATTTAGGCGCGGTAATGGGCCGTTTTGAGTCGCGATCGTTATTCAGCTCTCCTCTGAACCCCCGCCTCCTCGTCTCCCCTCGGGGAGGCGCAGTACAGTTCGGCAACGCACGAACGCCTCTTAAGCGGCGACCGACCGTCCGAGATGGAAATTTGCACACGTACGGACGGACCTCCCCTGTCGCCGCAGCTTCGACTTTGAGTGTCTCCGGGCGCACGCGAAGGAGTTTCCTGCCAAGCCCGGCGGACTTCCCGTCCTCAAACTTCGGGACCTTATGCACGCAACCCAGCAGACACGGACTGGGATATATACTGGAGTGCGGCGACGTTCGCCCGAGCCGGACGAAGAGACGAGCCCCGAGGTGGCAAGGATTTCTATTTGGGGCATCACGCCCCCTCGGCCCCTCGGCTGTCCCATCGAGTCGCCTTCATTAGGGAGATCGTTATTCGACGCCCGCTGGCCCCCGCGTACTCGGAGGAGCCGCACCGCGCACTTGGGGTTTCGCAGCTCAGTGGCGTGACAGGACCAAGAAATGGGGGTTGGGGCGAAGAGTGTGACGTAAAAAAAAAATGAGAAAACGTTTCCCCACTCAGGAGAGGAACCAGAGACTTGCATATTGAATGCATACAAATTGAAAAGGGGTCCCAGCTTTCTCTGTTCCCTCCTTTTCATGCTTTGTTTTTAAGGAGTCAGAATTATTTATTTGCCTCTTAATTGGCGCTTGATACGTACTGGCTGCGGATTTGCTTAGATAGGTTTATGGACGACGCCAGTTGGTGAACGGGCATCTTCGCCGGCTAATTATGCGCGTACGATGTTACGACAAAACGTGACGTCATTTTAGGAACAATTAAAGCGTAATACTTCTTTTCTTTTTTTTTGTAGGATGCGGTGCTCTGGAATTGTTGTGCCACAGTTTTGTTTAAACATTGGACTACAGCGATATTTATGCTTTAACATTCTTTTTGGGTGTACTTCATGTCACCGAACACGTCGTCAAGTCTGTGGTACTAAATTTGTTAGGGTTCTAAGTGTGAAAAAAAAGTACATGGTATGAATAAAGTCCCGAAACCATGATATAAGAAGGTAAGAAAGAAAGAAACTGAATGGAAGAAAGCAGGGAGGTCAACCGGAGAAACTTCCAGTTGGCTACCCCCCACCCTCGTGACAGCTAGCGTTCTGTCTTGTTTTGTTCTGCAGCGTGTGGAAATATTTCGCTGGTAATAATGCTACACAACCACCTAGACTATATTACAATACATGCTTGCCAAAAGGTGGAACCGCAGGTTGGCCCAAAATAAACGAACCCATCTTTTTTTTTCGTGTTTTAAACGAACACTGCTGATTTACTTCGAAATAAACAACATGATCCTTCAAGCGTTAGTTGATCCCACATGCGTTTACTTTTCATTATTGTCGTAAGACACTGGTGCTATGAGACTGCAAACAATATAAGCGGTTTCGCTCCGATAGGGAGGCAATGGCGCATCACATAAAGAAAATAACGTTTCTCCCCCTAGCCGGACACTTGTTTGAAATCATTTAACAGCAGAGCTGTTATGCTTGACCGTAGCTTGTGCGGTGTCACCAGAAAACTCCTCAGGTGGGTACGCACGACAGGAATCAGGCCAGCCCGGTATCGTTTACAGAAGCCGGCAAGTGTGAACGAAAATTAACCCGTGAAGAATATAGAGAAAAGAAAAGAAAGAAAAATAGAGAAAGATAGATATAAAGTAAGGTATAGAAAATATACAAAGCAAAAAAAGGGGAGAGAGAAAGAAAGCAAATGAAAGGAAGAGGAAGAGAAAAATATAGAGAAATAAAGAGAGTAAAAATGTAGAAAGGAGAGAGAGACAGAGAAAAGCATAAAGAGAGAGCGAAAGAAACACGTGAAAATAGATCAAAACAATAGAAAGAGAAAACTAAAGAGAAAGAAAGATAGAGAAGAAAGCAGAGAGAGAAAAGAAAGGTAAGACCGAAGAATGAACACAGCGAGAGCGACTAAGAGAAAAAATTAAGTACAGAGAGAAAAAAAATAGTAACGAACAGATACAAAGAAGAGATACAAAAAACAGAGAGAAATAGAAAATAGAGAGAAAAAGTTTGACCAGATCCGCTTCGCAGATACCGATAACACAGCGAAGTTGGTGGTGTTCCCATCATCAGACTAACTGCTTTCCGGGTTTCGCGAGTCTTTCAAATGTGTTGTATCGCCGCTCTTTATGAAACACTTTTCGTTAAGCTTCGACGTGATATTTTAGTTTTATTGCATCTTGACCACACATACACAAGTTTGCAAAGACGCCTTTGTTCAAGACGGTGTGACATGTTGTACCACTGCTCTTTATGAAACACTGTTTGTTAAGCTTTGAGATGGTAGCATAGCCACCACCTATTATAACCCTAAAGTATCACGTGACAGCGGCGTCATTATAGTATAACGCTTATTCCATTTGTTAGGCTAACTATTGCATTTTTTTTCTGGAAGTTGTGTTCATTGGGACTCACGAAATTATTGTGGCATGTACGGGTTAATGATGATGACAGTCTTCTGATAAGCCGGACAGATTTGTGTTGGGCTAACTGTTGCGTTTATTTGTAGCAGACCAGTGCTGATTAGTGGGATTTACCCAATATTTGTGGCGAATACCCGTTTGTGATGCCTTCAAGGGTTACCACGAATTCCGGACGTGAAAAGCTCGACCCAAGAAGAGAATCGCGGTAAAAAATAAAGTAAACACAAAGGCCTGCACAGTCCCTTCACGCCTGCCGCCACCACTGCGAAGCTGCCACATTATGTTTCATGCTGAGCCAGGAACAATGCCGTAACACTCACTGTACTGCTGACAGAATCGTAATGATTAAAAAAAAGAACAGCTTCCGTCGCTCGACTGACATCTACAGTAGCTGCTGTCTAACAGAGAAAAACAGCAAACCGAAGATAAAGAAGGAAATAACAAAAAAAGAAGAAGAAAACCGATATTGAATTGAACCTGGGGTGATAGCCCATTTACACGAATGTCGTGGGCCGCAGCGGGCAACGGATCAAAGAGACGCTCGAGAGTGTGGAGACTTGAAACGGAGATGTATCCGGGAGAAGTTTTCTTCGGCGGCGCACATTCACGCATCCTGTTGTACAAAAGCGGACTAGAAATAGATGAAGGTGTAGGGAAAGGAGTCGGGAGTGCGTAGAAAATTCCGCGCAGTGGCGGCAGCACTGTCGCCACCAGATGGATAAGAATACGACAGCAGCCGCAGAAGACGAAGACGAGACATCACGCGCACTGCCAAAGGAAAGAAGAAAGCCGCATCCATTTTTCAGCCGAGGCGCCGGCGTTGCATGCGGAGACCATTTTTCAGGGGGTGCATGGCGGAGAAGAAACGCCAGCAACCAGTGAACGGCTAACGTCACATGCGTAAGAGAGAGTGGCTATGCGATGCGGCTCGCCACGAAGAGCCTTTCACTGCCTACTTTTCCTGACGTGCAATCACTCTTTCTTACTCACTCTCTCCCTTATTTGACGAACCTGTATCACGGTTACGCTGCCTAGCGCGAGTTTCTGCCGCAAGCCCGCCACGATGCGAGTGATCCGCCACTGTTGCGAGTGGGAATCGGGAAGAGGGGGAGAGGAAAGGGAGGAAGTGTCGGCAGGGGTTGGATGAAGTGCGGTAAAAAGCCGTCGCTGTGCCGCGCCTCTTGTGGGATTGCGCCTGCCGTTGCATATAGTACGCTTTTGGGTGCCACGTGAAATGGGAGAGGGGAACATGAAAGGGAATGCCTTCGTAAGAGAAATGTCAAAAAAAAAAAAAGCTCTCGCAATTCGTCTAATGTCGAAAGCCGGTAAGAAAGGAGTCGAATAAAATGACGAAATGAAGTAAGAGCGTAGGTAGTGAAAGTTTACGTCACGAGAGGTAATTCACGGGCTCTTGTGAAAGTGCAGAGAAGCAGCAGGGGTACGAGGACTGGCCTTGCTCTGAAATAGTAGGAGCAGTTTCGCAAGACAGCGTAAATTTTCAAGCACGAAGCGGTTGCGTGAAATGAGAAGGGAGAGAATATACCGACGGTAATCAAACGCTGTTTAGGGCGCGCTCTGTAATAGAAGTGAAAAGTGGGGCAACTTATTGAAGCCAGCTCGAAAAATAGACATGTGAGAATTAAGCTGCATTAAAAAAAAAGGAAAGACAGAGTGATAGAGTTTATCGAAAGCCAATCGATGATGTGAGTCTATGAAAGCGAATAACCGAACGACTCCAGAAATCTGTTACCTTATCTCAAGAAGTCAAGCATCTGAATATGCTTTTGTTGAAGTTTTGATACTTAGCGTTTGCTGAATCAGAGCATAATATTGTTACAGAGATAAGAATATGTTTCGGCAATATTAAAAAAAAAAGAACTACAGGCGCTCTAAAGAAGACCTGGAGCTCGTGAAGTCTTGAAACATGATATTATTTTCTGTCCTTTTCATCGTCCTCTTCAGCCCCTAACAGTGCTGTAGATGACAGAACAGTTACTCGGCTCACGTGCAGCTGTATAGTATAGGTGGCTTGATTAATTAATTCATTAGGCATTCTTGTGTTTATTTCAAAATCGAGAGGTCCACGTGGATGGCTATCTAGATCATCAGAGCTCTTGCTATAAAACGCGTGCTTCCAG
This sequence comes from Rhipicephalus microplus, assembly GCF_043290135.1. Taxonomy (NCBI): domain Eukaryota; kingdom Metazoa; phylum Arthropoda; class Arachnida; order Ixodida; family Ixodidae; genus Rhipicephalus; species Rhipicephalus microplus. The sequence continues at coordinate 265,822,896 of NC_134701.1, read as the reverse complement.
CGAGCTATCACAGTTGGAATTCGGAGAAGAAAACGATCCCCAATTTAATTTACTTAGGCAGTGAAAATCATGGCACTAAATGCTGGCAATAAAAATGGGGAGGAACCAAAGGTGATGTACCCTAAGTATACTGCATTGCCTAAAGGTATTAATTTTTGCCACTGAAACATGCGGTGGTTTCACTCAGTCTCCTCAATTTTCTTGCTTTTGTCTCTATAATGTTATCGCTTTTATTCTTTTGCGTTTCGGCATCGCGTTCGCGGAACCATACAGTTATACTTGTTAAACGCATCCCCGAAGAAAAAGAAAAGACGATACTACGAAACACTTTCCTTCGTATAAAAGACTCATGGCACCCCGGTAACTGAGGCAAATAACTCACTATATTCTAGAGGTAATTTACGCATGCCGGCCGGGGGGGGGGGGGGGAATCAAACTTTGTTGCACACTTGCGGAAGATTCCGCTGATTTCGTTTAGGAAATAGAAATATTGCTGGAAGGAAATTTTTTTAAAGACACCCTAAGTTAGGAGAGGAAAGAAATGGTGCCCAGAATAAGGGCACGAGACGTGGATCCAAGCTAGTCGAAGGGCCTGCATCGCGCACACGTACGACGACTGGCCCAATCAGTGTTGCGTATACGTTGTATATATCGTATGGAGCAACGTGTAATAACAAGGAGAGGCCGAAGAGGAAGAAAAATAATCCGTCTACGAGGTTAACATACGTTCCCTCCTACCTTTTTGCGTGGAAAATACTTCAGAAAGAAAAAAGCAAGGTTGAGAAAAACAGCCTAGAGTGGCAGGCCGGTCTCGATTCTGCTGCTGCTTCTGGCGGGAATGAAGGAAAAAAAAAAACTATTGGCTGACAGATGCCTCGTCCCGGTGGGAGACGAAGTCGTGCGGCAGCGATAGCTTCTTCGACGCTGACCGGTACTGATCGATACACGACGGCTAAGGGTAGTCTCCTCTTGCTGATGCGAGCGGCCACTCTTGGCGATGCGCAAGATCCAGTGGTCCCCGAGGAGACCAGAGTAAAGAAAGAGGGAAGACGCTGAAAGACGCTGAACCTAATCAAATAGTACTGCTCTCCTTGCTTGCACGCTTTATTCACCCCCTTGCGAGGTGTGTGTACACGGTCTACACCTTTTTACTGCGCGCCAGATTAGGATTTAGAAGAAGGCTCGGGCTACAGTTAGTAGAGGAGAGCTACAGAGCAAACTGGGGATAAGTAAGGCAGCACATAGGAGGACAAGCTCTACTTTCAAGTGTGCTTAATATGCAAACCACCTATGTATCTCTAGCGAACACTCCAAGTACCACCATCTTCTATCTCGCATCCCCTGCGGCACATACCCGCTCTAGAGCGGGTATGTGCCACCGGTGGCTACGTACTACTACATACATACAAGGGATGGACAGACCCACGCCTTAAGGAGCTTCTCCCGTAAAAGTACTTGTTGGGTGCTTTTCGGTGGGTGACCAACTATGGAGAATGAAGCCGTGCGTTCGGTTCCCAGTAAAGTGGCTGAATTTAGGCTGAAATGAACTTTGTAAAAGAACAACCATTTGCTTACATTTTGCCACACAATAAAAAAATGTTCTGGTAGTCAAAATAACATGACTCCTCCTTATATGGCGTTTATTAAATGATCGGTGTCGGTCTTGTACGTTAAGCATGATGAAAAAGAGGATAAGTTTTGAAGAGCTGATATAATACAGCTCCCAGAAGGAGATACTCCAAAATATTTTCAAGTTGCCAAAGGTGACCATGCCACGTAAAGTGGAAATCGCGATAGGATTGATACAGAAAGGTCGTTTTTAAATAGGTTCATGCTGCATTTGGACAATAATTGGATGTACGAGCAAAAAAAAAAAAGTAAACGTTACGTAACGCGCAAAAAAAAAAAACAGAACAGAAAAGAACAGGACAGAAACAGAACACAGAGCAGAATTGGAGAGGTTGGCCTAGCTGTTGGCTGTTCGAGGAAAAGCTTAGCAAAACGTGCCTGATGAACGCGTACATGCACAAGCCTGAGAAGGTCTTCATGTGTCACGATTTAAAAGAACGATGGTCAACGCTCGACGCTATTAGATCTTGAGTGACGCATCACCAGATAAGAAACGGCTCGCTAACTTTTTTCCTCCTTAACAGCCTCTTGAAAAAGCACAACTCTATTTGACCACGAACCGATACATATCGGCCCTGACTTAACGAGGCGCCCTGGAAACAGTACAGCCGCTTTGTACGAAAGCTGTAATAGCAGCAAGAAAAGGGACAAACGCCGCCGCTGTTTGGAACGTGGAAAGCGGTAGAGGATTCCGGTCACGACAGTTTAAAGGTTCGCCCAGGCTCAAGCGTGAGCCGGGGCCATTTCGATCAGTGACGGAGATGGCAAGCGGTGTATCACCCACAAAGAAGGGTTTTGCGGATAAGAGGGGGATACACGGGGTGGACGAGGAACGACTAGGGAGAGGGTGAGGTTCTGTTTGCTGCAACGCTGCCGGCAACGTCGGACATCTTCCGCCCATAAGTGAAGGAACCAATGCTGAGCCCTTGTCGAGAAAGAGAGAGAACCAGTAACGATAGTGCAACACTGTCGTCTCCAGGGCCGGTGCCATCGCGGCACAGTGGCCAGCCATGCAGTACAACCGACGCTACGTGGAGCGTTGCGCTTCACTGCAGCAACTTTGTGCACAGTGGAGAAAGCCATTGTTTGCACGAGCAGCAAGTGGAAGGGAACTCAATCATTCGCTTGATATCAAATGGAAGACCACATCACTGTTATAACAGGACATAGTCATCGTTATTCGGTAGTGAGCCAACATTAGACAATAGTTTGCTCATGACACCTAACATTAGGCAACGATTAGTCACCATTCGTATATTGTAGAAGTGCGCGATTGAATATGGTAACAATATCGATGGCCAGTATTAGGGACGAATTGAATTTACCCTGAAACTGAAGTTACTGTCCATATCGTGGATATTACAGTGAATATCTTAACTATTGCTTGGAAGATACCTGGGAAATAAAGCGTTAAAGAAGGCAGAGAAAAATACAGGTGAATGATAATGATGTTTTCCACTTGGGAGTGACAATCGTAAGATGCCGACTGAATAGAAGAGTCACAAAGATATCGGTGGAGCACCATGGCTGATCGCTTTGCTTGCCTTCTCTTGAGCTTGCCACTGGCTTTCTTAAAAATTGGCTGACACAGGTTCTCGGCATTCACCTCCCTGTAGACAGGTAATGAGCCAGGTTATCGGCCCAGACATTGTTTGTATGAAAATGCGGGTCGCCATAGTTTTTTTTTTTGCGCAGCTTGGGTGGCGAATCGATTAATTTAGGTAAGAGTCAGGTTAGGCGTAATTTGCAAGCTAATTAACCCCTTCTCTAACATCACCCTGTATAGCGAGGGAAACAGCCATGGTTCGTCGCAATATCTGGAAATGGCTAGGTGAAGTCATCGAAAATTGCGACATCGTCCCAGGGGAGAGGTGCGATCTTCGCCTGTCTAACATGTACACACCTTCGTGAGGTGACATATTAATGCTGTCGGTAGGCTCAGGAAAAAAAAATAAACTTTCAAATCAAGGCTTATACGTTGCCTAGAAATTGATAGACCACCGCTTTTAAGCGCTTTCTGAGGTATATTTTTATTAATTGATATAAAAAACTCGTGCCATTTGGCAAAATGGTCAAGCATGAAAGCGGCTTGCCACTAGTTATCTGGAGAAGCTTAAAGCTTTCATGATTGTCAGGAAGGAGATAGAATTTAGAAATGCGAATTTGGACGCTATCCATAGAGCGTCAAATTCAGTCAAATTTTACATTGGACACTATCTGCCTAAAATTTTTACGAGTTGTTTACAGTCTCATTAGATGAGGTTCTTCATGTGTTGTGTATCCAGTCATATTTCGTTTCCAATGAGTTGCAGCTTGGCAGCTAACAAAGCATGCGCCTCTGACAAGGCTTAGGCCTGTACGTATGAGTCCGCACTAGGTAGGCTTTGCGCTCATCTGCAAATACGTATTGCGCACACGAGCAGATCATTGATTGCATATACTTGACAGGAAGTACACTGCCGAAATCTCCAGCGCTAGTGCACTCGTAGTGCGCTCGTGGAAGGCAGCGTCCGAAGCCAGGCATCTACAGCGAAACTGGCTGCTTAGCAGTTGAATTTTTTTGGCGGGAGATAGTTCCGAACGTCTCCAGGATGCGACTGGTGGATGAGATAACGTTATGACTACCAAAGAAAATGACGTCGACTTACCGCTTTAGATTGATGATAGCAGGGCAGAACACTGCGAGTGGTGGCTAATATATGCCACGAATTTACATGTGGGTCATGAAGAGGGCCACAACGGGAAATAAAAGACAATAACTATATTCTAAGCGTTCTCCCCGCATAAACAGACCATACTTTGCCCAAGGATACCTTGTGAAATAAATATTTTCATCTGAGAGAACCAAAGCAAGAGCTGCACTTATATCAAGGCGCCCACTGTTGGGAAACAAATATCACCCATTCTGCAAATGCAGTAGCACTTTAGTGCTCAATTTCTCCAATGCTCAAACACGGCAGAACCGAGATAGTGCACACGTGAAAAGTGTGGCTGTTTAGACTCGTTTGTTGAAACAGTGCGCTAAGACAGCAAACGGATACTTGGCTTCACTTCCGGTGTCGCGTTTGTGTGATCGGTTTCTCCGCTTCTACTGGTCATCAATCGATAAGTGTCGGCCTAGTAACACACCATGGAGACTTTCTCACACGCGAAAAAGCATTTCAGCTTCGCCTATGCAGTATGCTATGTTGGGCCGGTTGGTGCATCGTGGCTTCAAAGACATGGCACAGGGTTAAAAATGCAAAGAATGAAGATTAGACTTGAAGAACGCCGTCTGTCTTGCCTTTGTTCAACTTGTTTTCAACTTTGCGCCACGTTCTTGAGTTCGCCTATACATTTTAGATAATTTTTTCGGCATGCAAACGAATTATTCATTTGTGGCATAGAACTTTCTAAATATACAATATAGAAGGAACTTTGGCGCAAGTGTCAATGGGAGCTGCAACACACAGTGCTTCAGTGAGCATGGGAATGATGGGTAGTACACGTATTTGTCTAATAATCGTACTTTTGGCTCCATGTGTGCTCGTGTGGCTAGAAGCATTTTTCACACATAACAAAAATAAGCAAATTTTCAGTGATTGCGTTTCACCACCTTATTCTTTTAGGCTTACCGCTTCAAATCTGGTCACGAAGTTGAAAAGGGTTCGTTCTTTCTTCGAAACCATATCGACTCACAGCAATAAATGAAGTCGCAAGTGCGATTCGCCACTCGCAAGTAAGAATACTAGGCAAATCCGTGTACTACCCATCATTTCAATAGTCACTGAATCATCGCAAAGCCAGAGTCCCCTCTAGTTACTTTTATGGAACTCTATGGTTTGTGGAACATCGAATCATTCATTTATTTACGTTTGCTTCACATTCACCCCTGTTCCCAGAGAGAGAGAGAGAGAGAGAAAGAGAGAGAGAGAGAGGAGAGATAGAAAAATAAAAATGACAGATTGTACTTATGGTGGCAATCGAGGATATGCGAAGCACGAATGAGGAACGTTCATATGTCACTCTAAAATAAGCACAACGTTATGAGGCGGACGTAAATTATGCCTTACATTACTTCCATGTCATGATTGTTATGTTTAGATGTGTCATTTATTTTCGTCGTCTGTTCACGTCACGGGATACTAAGTTTAGTATCACGTGACCTGATATGAGGATCTAGCGAAACGGCTGAGAGCACACTATAAGCGTAGAATGTAGTCATGTTTCACATCATACGTATGTCATGATTAGCATGTTTGGACGTGTCATTTACCTTCGTCGTCTATTCACGTCATGTGATACCAAATTTTGTCTATGTGGAGCTAGCGAAACGGCCATGAGCGCGCTATTAACGTAGCATATAGTCATGCTTTACACAACACGCATGCAATATTATCATGTTTGGGCGTGTCATTTACCTTCATTGCCCATTCACGTGACGTTATACCAAGTTTGGTATATGTCAAGCTACTGAAAGGGCCGGGAGCCAATCATGAGTGTTGTATGTTGCCATGTTCGCACATGACACTCATGTCATTATTATCATCTTTGCAGCGGTCATATACTTTCATAGTTCATTCGCATCATGTAACACCAAATTTGGTATATAAGAAGCTTGCGAAACGGCCGCGAGCGCATCATGAGCGTGGCATGTAGTTATGTTCTTACATCACACGCACCTCATGATTATCACGTTTGCACCAGTCGTGTACCTTTGTCATCCATTCACGTCTCGTAATACCATATTTGGTATATGTGAAGCTAGCGAAACGACCATGAGCGCACCATGAGCGCGGCGTATAGCAATGACTAGTCACAACATGAAAACCTTGACACACATGTCATGATTTCCACGTTAGGGTTGGTCATTCATGTTCGTCGTGCAGTCATGGCATACCATACCAGTTTTGCAAAATGTAACGTGAACGAAACCACAGCAATAGCGGCAAGACCAAGAAATGTGAATCATGACATTGATGACATGCATATCAAGATTTTCTTGTTACGACTAGCCAGTCATGCTTGCCATACAGTCATGTTATGCCCTACCAATTTTGGTATCAATACCATTATCGAAACGGCCAGGAGAGCTAAAAGTCGTAGGCGGCTAGATAGATAGATAGATAGATAGATAGATAGATAGATAGATAGATAGATAGATAGATAGATAGATAGATAGATAGATAGATAGATAGATAGATAGATAGATAGATAGATAGATAGATAGATAGATAGATAGATACGCTCAAAGTCGCCGAAGTCCACTAAGGAATGCTAGAGTAAACGCCCTGGAGGTCAACCAAATGAAGTGTCTGTGTTGCTACACCGTTCTTCGAGAGGGGAAAGGGAGTCTAAAAAAATGAAAGAGAAGACGACGTCTACCTGACGACACTACAATATCATCGCTTTAGAGCAGCGTCCAAGCACTACACGACAACATTCTCTGTAAACAATCGCAGTTTCTCATTCAGTCCGCTTTCAGGAAGAAGCCGCAACAACGCCCTTAGAGAAGCTCGCGTTTTCCATACATCACGACAGTATAGCCGCCATGGCAATGCACGGCGGGTTAAATGCGGTATAAGGCTCAGCTCTAGCGTGCAGAGTATACGCCGGCATTCGTGGCGGCACACCCGCTCCTAAATGAACGTCGCTGAACGCAGAGTCGACGACCTGCATCTTAATCCGAGGAAACGGTCCCAGTTTCCCATGCTTCTCCTCCGCGTGCGGGAAAGCAATGACAGAGCCATTCCTTTTCCGTGCCGCGGTTCGGCCAACCTCTCATTCTTTCTCTCACCAGCTTTCGTGCGTCGCCCTGCGTGCACAGACTGCACAAGACATTCCCTTTTCTCTTCCGATCTCTCAATCTTCCTATCCCTGTACGTGGTAGGGGCACTTTCGCCACAACAAAGCGCGGTTACTAGAAGCAAGCAACTTGCTTCCTGATTTGCTCTCCAGAAAAAAAAAAAAGAATAGCAGTGTATCACCGCTTAAGCCATGCCTGTTTGACCTTGCGCTTTTGGACTTAAAAAGAAATGGGTTGTCTGACATGACGTGCAGCTGCTTTGAAGGTCAACACCTGAAAGATAAATGCTCTTTTAAATGCTGAAAGTGTCAGGGGTGTTCAGGTAGGCGATGTCAGTGCGAACCGAGAACAGCGAACTGGAAGAGGCTTGAATGCTAGGCAGTATATGCAATACAGTTGCATTCTAAGGTCAATACTTTTGTGTTAACATCAAATATCAAAGCTTGTGTGCGTTTACATAGTTGTTATTAAGGCCCTAACTGCGTCATATAGAATTTAAGATGCAGAGAAAAGGTCGTTCTCGGGAAATCGCTCCGAGAGTTAGAAAAGAAAAGAACAGAAAGCAATGTCACATACAAATCAAAACGGGAACATACTGCCGAAAGAGAAGCTGTTTTAAATCCTCGCAAATCCGTTCGATGTCATGGGTGGTCTTTCAAGCGATTTCAGCATAGCTTTTGTTTCTGTCGAGAACGTTAACATAGAATAAAAGATGAGAGGAAAAAAAAAGACTCGAGGACAGTATAAAAGCGAAGTATCGTATGGAGGATGCGAATCTCTGATTCCTCACATTTATATATTCTCGAACTTCCAAGATTTACAAAGCAGACAAAAGAAACGCGACTCCAGAGCCAAGACTCAATTTCATTCTAAACCGGTATCACAGCATAAACCGACGGCCCGCCACTAGGAGTGGACTGGTGTCGGCTGCGGGAAAAGAGGTCCAGAATGAAAAGAAAAAGGAAAAGGAAGGGGAAGTAGCAGAGAGAGACGAAAAATTGAGGTAAAAGAGGAAAGTATGAATGAAAGGTCACGACGGTAGGTACACGACGGCAAAACTGAGCAAGGAAGCGAGGGTACGGAGACTGGCTGTGCGCATTTCGCAGGGGTGCATGGCGAAACCTAGATTGGAAGCAAACATGACTCCATTGCGCACGAAAGACAAAAACGAAAATCGCGCGAGGAGGTGAGGGTGAGTGAGAAAGATGACGTCGACAGCCGCCGCAGCGTCAGCGACGGGGAAGGGACGATGGAGCCAGTGCTTCCGACGACGCGGCGCTACCGCTGCGAAGATTGCTCCTCGCGCTTCGATGCTTCCGAATCTGTCGACAGAGTCCGCGAGAAAAGACGGAGACGAAAAAAAAAAAAAACTCACGCACTGAGCAAGGCCAGCAAGCTTGCCGCTGCTCATGGAAGCGATCGTTTGCAGGGCAACCGTCCTTCCTTCTTCGCGCGCGGTGCCGAAGGTACACACAGAGGAAACGAAACGCGCGCGGCGAGAGCGAAAATCTAGCAAAAAGAAGCGTGTATAGATGGAGAGGAGGGAGAGGAAGAGTGATGAAGAGATAGTCAAAAGCGTTCTATGACTCTCTTATTGGCGTTTTCTTTCTCCCTTTCTGAGTAGCGGTCGTCACCTCATGCTCTCCTTTCAGACTCTATCGGCTCGTCCGCCACTCCTTTCTCAAGCTTCTTCTGAAAGAAGCTCGCGCTTTGTAGCGTCGACAGTGAGAATCCTCGCTAGCCCCCGCGGCAAACACACAAGAGAGGATAAGGGAGGGGAAGAGAAGGTGATGCCGGTTTTAGGCAGTATAGAAAAACGAACGGGGGGGGGGGGGGGAGGTGACGCTCATTACGCGACCACCTCCTCCAGCGATGGCAGTGGTGCGAAAAGGTACCGTTGGCGAGACACGAAACGAGACGAGAGGGGGGCAGGGGAGGGGGGGGGGGTAGGCCCTCTTAGTGGTTCTCGAAGAATCTCCACTCTGACGTTTTCATTGATTGGCCAGCGTTGCCGTTGCTGCCGCGAGTCGATGCCCGAAGAGGGGCTGAATGGTGAGCGCGTGAGGTGAGCTTGGCGGGAAGTCAAAGGACTCTCGTCGTGCCCTTTTGCTGCTGCACCCCATTCCCCCCTCTGTGCCTCGTATAAAGAAGGGAAGCCTCCACTGAAGAGGCCCGTTTTGCTCGGTTGATTTAAAGCTCTGATTGCTTTAGCGACGTATGGATGGTCACTGTGGACAGAGTGGACAATAAAGCCTTGCCCTGGAGAAGTCACGTCATCGTAAGAGGCTCTCGTGCCGATGCCACCCGCTTATTCTTTTTATCTACTCTTGCAGGTGCCCCTGTATAAGGCACGTAGCTTTCACGCAGACTTGATGGACGCTGTCAATGGGCTTTGGTCTATTTTGTGCCTTTCATTAAGTCAACGGCTTGACTCAGACGCTCGTTTTGGGCAAGGTAAGGATGTCGTACAGTGATTCCAGGCGAAAAGAATGCAGTGTAACGAATGTAGAGTTTTAGGCTCGTGTTCACTTAAGCACGCAATTAAAGCACTAAGTTTCTCTTTGAAGCTAAAGCCAACTGAGTAGCAACTTCAAATATTGTATTCGAATTCACTTGAGTAGATAAAACAATTTCATACGGTAAGCACCGATTCATATTCAGGTATGTTTATCGTACTGAAGAAAGTTAGATTCTAGCTCGTGCTTCAACGATGTCCTTAAAGAACGGAATTCATTTAATAACCCCACGACGCTGATAAAAAACTTCAAACTTTACGAGCTCGGTAATTTTGCGAAATGGAGATATGAGGGTGTCACTAACGAAGAGGCATATAAATTGCGGTCAACTTTTGTGTGATATTTTGTTGAATTGAGACATTCGTTAAAGACATTTGCGTATTTTTAGTTCAGAACCTACGTACATGTTTATATGTGGGAATTATTCACTGACATGAAGCTCTTTGCTCCTGGTTTGATTGATGTGTGGGGTTTAGCGTCCCAAAACCACCATACGATTATGAGTGACGCCATAGTGGAGGGCTCCGGAAATTTCGACCACCTGGGGTTCTTTAACGTGCACCCAAATCTGAGCACACGGGCCTACAACATTTCTGCCTCCATCGGAAATGCAGCCGCCGCAGCCGGGATTCGAACCCGTGACCTGCGGGTCAGCAGCCGAGTACCTTAGCCACTAGACCACCGCGGCGGGGTGCTCTTTCCTCCTTTTCGGTGTAATATTCTTCCACCAAATCTTCAACTTGCCTTCGGCAGTCGGTAAAGCCTTGTCTGAAATATTATAAAGTTTGCGTGTCAAGTGAGAAAACACTAATTGAAAGGATAGACAAGGCAATTTAGAGACACTGTAATATTCGTGAAGCATCATTACGCGTTTTGTGTTGTTGTCTATGGGACATCTGAACAAATTGTAGTTATCGCTTGCCACCGTTTCACCAAAAGGAGGAGCAATGCCCGTTCATTTCAGCGTTCAAGCTGGCTCCGAGAAGACCCTGGAGCTTCGCTCCAAAACAAACAGCGATGATCTTTGCTATTTGCTTATTTGCTTGTGCGTTCAGGACGCATGGCTGAGTCGGCGGAAGAGCGCGCACGAGCGTGACAATTAAATAAAAGCCGACGGGACGAAAGGAAGCGGGAACTTGCAATCAGCGGCTGTGCCGCTTGGACAGTCAAAGCGCCCGCGGTGAGGAGGAAAAAAAAAAAAAAACCGCAGAAGGTGGCAAGCGACGACGCAGTACTGCAACAGTCTCCGCGTATGCTGTTCAGCTGAATCAGTTCTCGGAAGTGCCAGGCAGCGCTGCGTGAAGCACTGGCGTGAAGATGTGGCCACGGAATTTAAGCTCGAAGTAAAGGTGGTGTTGTAGACTCGGCGGGTATGCGCCAGAGAAAATGAATATGCGCCCTAACAGCTCCTAGCATATATCACAACCATGAATTGTGTAGTATAATGAGGGGGGGGGGTAAATTTAAGTAAGGAGGAGAAAGGTGATGTGAGGTTGGGGAAAAAGAAAAGGATGAGATTACAATAAACAGTGACATAGCTTAGTAAGTGATATAGTTTAGCAATGGGTGGGAAAAGTGAGGGATGGTGAGCAAGAATGACTGTGAGGGTTATCAATTGAAAAAGAAGAGGAGAAAGGGCATTATGGAAATAGACAAAGAAAGAAAGACTAAATAATGAAGGTGAAGAAGTTGTTGACAGAAATAGAAATGAATCATGAAAGAAAGAAGAAGAGAAGAAACTATCTGCGTTCACCAGGAGGCAGCGCCTCCTTGGCAGCGTTGCTTTTTACTCTGATTTTATTAGCGCGGAGCTGGGTTTTATTTCTTTGATAATAATAAGTGTGATTATCATTATCCACGAAGAGTACGAATGCTGAAGAGGTATACTCTATAGACATTGTCCGATCCCGTGCTGTGGACTCTTTGAGCTAACCAGAGAGTCCTCTGTAGCGATGTGAACCAATAAAAAATCCAAGATGGGGAATTAGACAACGTGGAGGGATCTGACAGAGTACCACGGTGTGACTACTTTACGGCTTGAACTACGATTCCTTTGTTTTCTTGGTACACAAGCGTTTCTCTTAACAAGTCGGTGATGTCGCACAAGACACTTGGTGCGAAGATAGCGAGCTTGGCTTCACACCCAAAACAGTTTCGTGGCGCTAAGGAACTAATGCACTCGAGTGGTCGGCGTCTCCTGGCGTCGTCGCTCGTCATGTGGCAAATAAGACGGCATGTTTGTTCAGTAAAAGCTCTCTTTGTGCGATGGACGCTGCTTGAAAAGCTGCCTGTAACAATGAAATAATGCTGTCCTCTGATTGCTAACGGGCCTACAAGTGTGCGCTGCCCCCCTCCCCTTCTTCTTGTCGAGAAAAAGCGAATCAAGGCACCCTACTCATTGCTATTGACCTGTCTTTGTAGGAAGCCATCACTCCTCTCCGAGTTTCACGTTAGCCGAGCCATTTTCTAGTATGGTTCGCTCGTGAGAGACCTTTTAACATTGGCCTCATTCAAACCAAGGTGGTACTTTTTCCCAACGTTTTTAATATTTCTTTACGCGTACTTAACAATATCTTAATTAAGTCTAGATTTAACTTGGCGTAGCCTTTCTTTGACTAGCTTGTTTGCTCGATTCTAAGTGCTGATGTGTGCCAATTTGAATATGGGTTGCTTTCCATCAGGTGCATGTAAAGCATATATGCCGCTTCCTGAACTCTAGCTGTTCTAGGAAAAAAATACAGTCTAAGCTAATTACAGATCATTAAATGGGGCTGAATAGGTAATACAATGAATATAAGGAAGATACTCGTTGCTTTGCTGTAGTTTAAGGAAGGATACCAAGTGAAAGGAAAAGCGTCAATTGATATACGATACACAAATAGGTACTGTGATGAAATTGAGAAAACTTACTGGGATTTGGTGGTGTCAGCTGGAAGGAGGCAGATGTTATGAGAGACTGATGCGGGAGGCCTTTGTCCTGTAGTGAAAGAGAAATCGTGTGAATGAAAGAATGAATGAATGAATATATAAATCATGATTACCTTAGCAGTAACATAATAAGGAAAAACAATACAGGCAAATAGCAAGAATGTGGTCCCAAGGTCATAAACAACAGGTGAGAGATTCTATAATAATGCCCTACATTATAAAATAATAAGGTGAACGTAAGAATTATAAAAAAAAATCATCATGAGACACTTAAGAATGACAGCGCCAAATATTTTAGTGATTACAGATAAACACATGAAACACAACAGAGACGTTGAGAAAGATAGCAGTGCACGACAGTTATAAATTGACTACGATGATAAAAGTAAGGAACGTGGTGGCTGGCGCAGTACTAATATTGCTAATCTAAATTCTCACACTGTTTATTATTCATATTCTATCAACATATTGTAAAGTAGGTCAGTTTTGAGAACCTTTTTGTTTGTCGACTCAAATCGAACCATTGATATTTGCATCAGTTGGGTACAGCTTCATCATTTAGCTTGTGGGGATTTGCTAGAGCTGTACGTGCGGAATGGTGGACAAAAAGATGGTGCGATGAATTGCTTTGAAGCGACAAGCTAGAGTGTTCGTCTATTTTCGAATGATCGTATTCTCTCAAATGAACGTAAGTAAAAAGGGCTCCAATCCATAATGATTATGAGCTGTTTTGTCTACAACAAAACGTTTCACTCAACATTACCAATTTGCAAAGCGAAGTCTAGATATTTGTGCCAGCAATGTTTCGGCTCATTCCCCATCATTGTGATGCCTGTACAGATTGGAATGTCTAAAACATTTTAAGTAAACTGGAGTGGTGTCACAGTTCAGTTGAATGATTTCTCTATATAATTTTATTCAGGTAGCACAACTATTTTGCTCGTGAAGGACCCAAACAGCATTCCAAGCAGAGCACTGTTGAATCGTGAAAGGGTGCGAGTTGTGGGTGCTGACGAAGCAGTTAAAGAACTTTTGCGTCCCTTGTTCTCGTTTTATACCACTTACCAGCGTGAACGAGTGAGCAGAGGACTATTAGTTCTAGCCAATAGGAATCGAAGCCTGAATTGGGGATATTAAAGGAAACAAAACAAAACAAAAATTTCCCCGCAGCAAAAAGCATGGCGTGGCGGTGCTGCGCCGCGCGTTTAATAGAATTCGCGACGGACGAACCGTACCCGCCTGTCGAGACCGAGCCTACTTCCCAAAACCGGACGAAAATGGAACAGGCGCTGCTGTGCCGTAGTAGTGCAGAAAGAAGCCCCGTTCGTGTTCCCTGCGCGGAAAAAAAAACGGTAGATGAGAATCGCGTCGGGAGTTAGCAAGCCCGTGCCGCATTCCCGATGGCCGTTCAGTGGAAGCTGCGGTGCTCTCACACACAGGGCAAGAGAGCTCCGGCGAGCACGCAAACAAACAAATTATAAACAAAGAAACAAGCCCTAAAAGTTCAGCTGCTGTTTTCATCCCCCCTTGCACTTGGGCGGGGTCACCGAACGTGGCTCAAATCCACCAGGCGTCCGGATTTCTAATTGGAGAACACGTCCACTGCCATTGCCATGTGCGCCCCTGGGTTACCGCGCGCTCGGAGAAGGGCCCAGCCTTTAACCGCGGTTGCGTGGTTCGCTTTAAACGCCATCCCTGAATTCCATCGGGACCAGCGGCTTCTCGTGTTCGCGTCGCACACTCGACGATATAGCGGCCGATTGGCTCTGAGGGAGGAGGAAGGGGGGGGGGGGGGCGGGTCATGTTTGTGACAGCCGCCTCGTTCGCTATTTACATTCATATTTGTTCTTTTTGTTTTTAGTATGTGCTCTTTAAAAATATAAGAATGAATACTAGAAGTTGGTTCGAAGAAAAAAGTGAAGTACTCTCTAAAGAGGGACAAATGCTTATTTATGATTGCTTATTCGAAATCACGGTGAGAGAATTCATCTGCACACGCACGACGTCTAGTGCAAGCTGGTTTAACGCTGAACATTATACCGAAAAATCAGGTGCCTCACGAAACCATTAAAACTCCTGTTAGTTCATACTCTGATTATTGAAAAGCAGTGCTATAGCAACGTAGACTAACAAGGTATACGTGTATACAGGCGGGCTTTCTGCGTAAATGTGCTTTCTTTGCCCACGCTTCTAGCGCTGCTCTTCAAGAGTCAAATAACGTAACCGCTAGCCAGCTCCCTACTCCCCCCCCCCCCCCGGCCTCACTCATCCAATAGGAAGAAAGAAAAGGTGTTGTGTCAGCAAGCGCAATATATAATAGGGAGTTTACAACTATAACTGCACTAATTATAGCGCGAGAACAGAACGACGACACAGACAAGAAGGACACGAGCGCTCGTGTCCTTCTTGTCTCGGTGTCTTCGTTCTGTTCTCGCGCTATAATTATCGTCATCTCATACCGACTAGCCCAAACTGCCACACTTCTAAGATATATAACTGCACATGCGGGAAACCCATAAAGGGTGAGGCCTTGCGTTGGGTATGTCGCGATTTCTCGAATTTAGCGCGAGCCCCAAAGCCTGTCCTAAAGGTTCGCTTCGGACAAACGTGACAGCACCCACTGAAGTGACGACTCTTGGCCAATATGCTAGAGTGACCTAGAATATGGGTAGTGTCCAAAGTTCTACTGACCCTATACGAAAACTGTTAGCTCACCCTTCAGGCAAAGCGTGCTTCCTAATAAACTTTGGGGCCACTCGAAAACTCCCTAGGAACTGTTGGGATTTCATACCCCTGTCACACGGGCACCCGCGCACACCGTTTAACTCCCTCGTCCTTACGACAAAGCAGATGGGGTCCATGCCACACGGCCACCCTTACGCTAACGAAGGTAAATGGAGCATTTTGCAAAGGGCGTACGACGATCTCCCTTCGTAGCGGAACCAGGTACTCTCGTCCCCAGTAAGTTAAGAAAAAAATTCGAGTGCCAAATTGCCACTGTGAGTGAAATGATACATTTCAGCAATATTAAACTCTTTTTTTGTTGCTGTACTCATTCATAACGTGTTTGTTTACACATATATACGCTCGGCAGAGTGCAGCTTTTCTCCACACCGATTCCCTCCACACCGTGCTTCGCTTGTCGGGCTGGGCGCCGCCATTTAAAAATATTTCTTCGAGACGTGTGGTTGTCGTCGCCGTGTTTAGGTTTGCCCGTGAGAGGAATGACTGTCAGCGCTGCATTATCGTCACCTGCTTCGACGGCTGTAGGAATGGGTAATGGTACCCGACCTAATTCAAGGGCAACTTGGAATGCGCTCACGATAGCAGAAAACACAATACCTTTCATACACGGGCTAGAAAAACAACTATTCGTCCAGAATGGCGCAACGTTAGATCAATGTAAACAAACGTAGCGTCGGGCACAAGGTGGCCAGCGTCGCTGCCGGCATTGCTACATTTCGCAAATGCGTTTTCCTTTGAAATAATTTAAAATTTTTTGGTTTGCTTCAGACCTACTCAATATTGTGTTTTTGTAAAAACGGCATAACGAATATCTACAGAAAAAAAGCATCAAGAGATGAAATTAGGATACTTCTGCGAAAATGCAACAGCACTGTCTGAGCCCCCATCGCGGCAGCTATGACAACCTTGTCATTGCCGTGTGACACTCCTACCACTCAATCTCCGTCGAACTTCCCAGGGGAAATTTTCATTGGCGGAGTTTAACAGAGTTCAGTGATGGCCGTGTGACAGAGGTATAACATCCCAAAACGACCATGTGAATATGAGAGACGCCGGAGTGGAGGACTCTGGAAAATATGACCACCTGGGGTTCTCTAATTTGCAACTAAATCGAAGTAAACGGGTCTCAAGCAGTTTCGCCTCTATTAAGAGTGCGGCCGCCACTGCCGGGATTCGATACCGTGACCTGCGTGTCAGCAGTATAACACCTCAACCGCTAGACTACCATGGCAGGTAGGCGGACTCGAGAAAGTGGATTAAGAGGACTCGAGAAAGTGCGAAGAAAGTGGATTAAGCTCAAAGCTGACCTTGCTGTCCAAGATTGCGGACAAGAGAATATTCATGGAGGATGCTGTGTGAGCGAGCACCTTAGAAGGTATCTTCGTTTTTATTTTATGATTGCTTGATTTCGTGTACGTATATGAGAATGCACATATAATCTAAACTAATCATAGCGCGAAACAGTATCCTCTTACGTTTAGAAATTGTCAGGCGAATGGTTCAATGAACTTGACTGCCGAATTTGGTGGTGGAAGGAACGAAGTGTTTGGTTTATTATTTATGACTCGTGCTCTTTATATGTACCCTATACTCCGGTTTTTTCTTAAATTTGGTCAACGTCACCTGGAACAGTAATGCAGTGCCCAAAATGATTTGCGTGACCGTTAATACGAGCCTCGTCCTGTCACTTTCTTCGGAAGTTGTACTACTCTCCGTGCACCTGCACTTTGTAGAAAATTGTATTGGTATTTATCAGTTTTATATACGTATTCTGATTAAATAAATCAAATATCATGCAGTAAATGCTTTCTAATTAACGCTTTGACTTTAATGGCCAAACTTTGGGTATCAAAAATACTGTAATATGCTTCATTTAGTTATATTTACCGGTTTCAAGTACCCTCTTTTTACTAATTTGAAAAGAGTCACTAACTATAGATGCCCGTACGTCTGCTTGCGTGCTCTTCTTCATAACATTTGTACCTCGGGACGTTTCAGGGCTATAACGCCACCAAAGAATCATTCTGAGCGATTACATTGACATCCACCAAAAATATTTGACGGAATATTGAAGAAAATAAGTATTTACAAAATACACTTTATCCCTAATTTCAAAATACCTCAACACTGCGTTGTTGGTAAGGCGGATACGCGTATCACTGTCACTCCGGGGTAGGTGTAGAACTTCCCAGAATCAGCTCGGTGTCAATCACTTTTTGATCGACTGCAATCGTACTTGGCACGAGCTAAAAACCCCGCTTCTCCAATATCCACTTCTATATCGCTCGCATCCGAGACGCGTCTGTTTCGACGTGACAAGCACTACACTTTTTTTTTCACCCATGCTCAGGTTCCGTCACGCTACGACCGCTTGGTTTGCTTGTTTTTGTTTTACTCGCTAAAAGATATCGACTGAGACTGCTTGCCCGGGCGCCTATGTACACATGCAGCGCACGGGTGAAGCAAAAGCTGTGTGCATCCGGCGCAGCGTAAGCCTCGCCATACTGGGCGAATTTTTCGGTCGTAAACATGGGCCTTCAGCAAAACCTACGACATTCTGCCGTCTCTGACGAAAACGTCCCACAGAAATAAAAATAAAAAAGAACACCAACAAAAACGAAAGAGAAGCGTTCCCTCGCGTGTGATCCAGGCAGAGAGCCATAACAAGTGGAAAAAAGGGTCGCTCGAGACACGAAGGGATTCAGGAAAAGCGTCTTGACGTGAGCTGGAAACGCGGAAAATTTCATTTCCTCGTCGCCGTCGTCTTCGTCGTCGTATCTTCTCGTAATGCCTTGAAGTGCTGCTGCCGTCTCGGCTGTATAGTATAGATGTCCTCTCCGTATCTTCTCTCTCTCTCTCTTTTCAACTCGCTCTTTCCGCCTCTGCCACCTCACTGCTGTTGTCTCTTTTTCACGACTTGAGAATTGTTACTGCCTCGGAGGGCGTTCGAAGCGCAATCTCAAGGCCAGTAGGGAACTGCCTTCACGCGACGCACGGACGAAGTGGCCCGAATGAAATAAAAAACTAAACTAAGGGAGAAGAGGAAGACACTTGCGGCAGATGCCTTTACAAAACGATTACAGACACACGTCCGTGGTCGTAATAGCACGCAGCGAGCGAAGAAGGCGTCGCATTCCACGAGGCTATACGGGTGTGAATCCTAAGAGGGAGGAGAAGGCACGCTTGAGCGGCATTCGTTCCGGATTTCGAGAAACCACTGTTTTCGCTGCCGGCGCAGTTATGGCGCGTAACAGCGAATGGAGTCGCCTTCATTCCATTGTTGTGGAAGCGCCACCGTCGTTGCAGCCATCACCATCGGCGAGAATGAACAGCACCACGCCATGCTGAGGGCTGAAGAATGCGCGGGGTGAAGTCTCAGTGTGTTGCACCTACGGGAAAAGATGGCGAGTGCACTATATATGTTCCAGATGGAGACCACCTGGAACTTTGAACGTCTGTTCGTGATGTTTGCTCGCTTTCGTATCTTTTTTTTTGTATTCTGGACATTGCTCAATTTTTCAGTTTGTCTGGCCACTCCACTTTTGTTTGACATAAGCACCACCCACAATGCTAACTTAAAGGCGTAAAAAATTTCTTGAACAATTCCGACGGAGGAATCTCGCGAAACGTTGATGTGCTGTGTAGTGCTTTTTCGTCAAAAATGGAATCTCTAATTCTTTTGCGCTTTTTGTACAATTCGGTGTCCACACGAAGTTTTTCAGCATTCTTGGTTTAGGAGACTTATCTTGCCACAGTGACACCCGTTTCTACGATGACGATCGAGAATTACGACGGCCTGTGAGTCGCATGGAGCTTCCACTCAGATGTTTCCATCTCGCCATCTTACAACTGCGGGAACTTCAGTTCAACGCTGACGAGCTTGAAACCTGGAGCCGTTCGCGAGTGTCCGTGCACGAAATGCCCGATGCTGCAAGCGATGGATCGCATGTTCGTACGTCCGCTAACTTCGCACGCTTCCGGATACATGTGTCACAACTGTGCTATTCACATAAAATGAGTTTAGTCGGTGAAGCTTCTCTTGAAAAAACAGGCGAGCAGCGAAAACGTGTAGAGAACGTCTTTCAGCTCCACGCACTAACATCAAACCTGAGAATAGGTGAAGTCCACAGAGCTTTGAGGGAGATTTCGCTGATAAGGCATTGGTGGTGCCAAGCCCAAAACCGGGCATGTCGGGAAGGGTGTCTCCGCTACACTAACTTCGTAGGACAACTAAGTCGGAATGCAGTTTACTCTAAGGTTCTTCTTCCTGTTCTCTGCGTGCACGCCTGCTTTCAGTTCCCTACAACATGAAAGAAAGGGCGTTTCTGCACCACTAACTTCGTCGGCTATTCTTTGGGCTAACTGTACCCCTTCATTATTTAAAAAAAAAAAACTGGTTGGGAGTAGTGGTATTTACCAAAATTTTGTGGCGCACACCGATTTTGAATGACGAAACATCACCACACGACACATTTATTACCACGACTGCATGGTCACGCCATGACGACACGGGGCACAGACGTCGCAAAACCTCGTCGCACGAGTTCGCGGCTAAACTCATGTGACGCGCGACGTTCCAAAGCTCCCTTCGGTGGTAATGCCCTTCCTTCCTATACGAGGCAGCCACATCTCTCGCCCTTTATGGTGGTGCGTGACACGACATGCCGTGTCTACTTGACACAGCAACAAGCCGAGAGCCTAAGGTGCTTCGTCCCTAAAACCGGCGCCTTTCCGTATGGTATACCCCACTGGCTAGAAATCGCGGGACCATTGAGTCTCCTATAACAAACAGGGAGCACAGACAGTGCGGTAATGTTCATCATCACATCTTGGGAGTCACAGTTAGGCCTTACATTTGAAAGAAACATCTGCGTAAGCAACTCATTCGGAAAGGTAAGGCTGCATCCCATTATTACGGAAACAAATGGTGGCTCTTATAGCAATGCAATAACTATACCGTATGTACTCCTATGACTCAAGAGTGAATGAACGAACGAAGTGTACATTCAAGCGCTCGTTTTTTTGTTAGGTACAATAATTATGAGATCTAACAGACAGCTAGTTAGTCAAGCGTTGCTGGATCCCGGAGTAGCACGCCAACGACCACTACCTATATATAACATCATCATCATCACATCGTAGAGTACTCTTCGCTTCGATAAAACTGACGACACGCTCTGACGTGAGTGCCGGCCTTGTGTAGCGCAGCCGAAGGGCCTGGGACAATTACTTAATTTACACGAAGATGGGGATCCATCTAATAACGATTGGCTCAAAGCAAAACAAGAAAGAAAAGAAAGAGGCGTAGAAAGAAACTATCCGACTGCTACGCATGGAATCTACGCCTATAATGTACGGAAACTGTCTTATTTTTGCCGCAAGCGTCTCTTAGCCTTAATGTAACTGTACTATGCTCTAGAATGGGTGATATTAAAAAAAAACGGAAGGACAGGGAGGTTAGCCAGTTCTCAGACCAGCTGGCTACGATGGGTAACAAAGTTTGCATTACAAACTAAAGCTATAGTGCTTCAATAGTTCGTTTACGTGAGCTACTGTGTGAACTTAATGCTCCTGGTTTTTGAGAGCAAAGCCTGAACGTGTCCTTCAAAACAAATGAATAAGAAGAGCCATGGCACAAGCGGTGACCACTTCGCATTTGATGTGATGCACACCAAGGTAAATGATGGACAAGCCTGAGGAAGCTTCACGTAGCACCTAAGGTTAAATATTTCCGAAAAAGCCTGCCATGACCTCGCATCGTACTCCGACCAGCGCACTGATATAAATCATGACAGTAGCATAAATTCTGCGCATATCTCGGTACACTCCCTTCGAAAAGTTTATTAGACCTTCTTTAGAGATCGTACAAACGTTTCCATTCGAATTCAACTAGCTGTAGATTATCTGTGGAATAACCTAATACATTTTGTTGCTAAATTTTCCCGATCTTCCAGCAAACACACCAGCAAACAAACCGGAAGCACTATTTGTTACCCGCCCCCTATGTTCCATCAGCCTGAAAGCTCCTTCTCTGCTCCTTCTCCTCGTCCTAAAAAAATGACGCTGCGTAAATCATCGTGCCACTCCGAAACGGTAACAGCTCTGGTTTGTTAGCCCCGAAAATTATGGTCGTCTAGTTTGCTGCCGTCGCCGCAGTAATTAGTTAAGGCAACCAGACAATTACTGAAACTCGGGTGCGGCAATAAAACTTGCAACGGGAAATGGTTGTGCGCAAACTAGAATGCAGAAGATATGGACAACCACAAATCCGATGCAGCGAACGTTAGTACTGATGACGCCTAATTGCGCCGGGGTAAGCTTAAATAAGTGACTGACTGACTAATTTATTTACTTATTAGATGATTTGATCATGACTTGATCCTGAAGGTTTAATCGTAGTCATGGGCTCGTATATTTCGGATTGAGATGCACCACTGAGCGTCGTCGCGTGTGCACCTGTTTCAAATAGTGCTATGCTGCCGAACGCCAATATATATTCTGCTAACATTCATACATCAGAGTACATAGAACAAAATCACCTGCTTCTAATGATAATAATTGTTGGGGTGTAACGTCTGAAATCCATCATATGATTATGAGATACGCCATAGTGGAGGGCTCCGAAAATCTTGACCACCTGGGCTTATTTATGTCCATCTAAATCCAAATACATGGACCTCGAGTATTTTTGCCTCCATCTCAAACATGGCCGCCGTGGTCGGGACTCGATCCCACGACCTGCGGGTCAGCAGTCGAGTGCCTTAGCCAGTAGACCGCCGTGGCGAGTCAATCACCTACTTCTGTGAAGACATGGTTCACTTTCGTTTTATACCAATTCCTATAATAGAGGGATCAACCTGTCCTTTTTTTGCTTCATATATTTATCTCAACAACTAAATGAAATGGAGTAGCCGTCACCAACAAATGACAAAAACTACTCTTTCGTATAATATTTAGTTTAATTAAAGAGGCAGTAAATCTAAGTGAACCTTTCGAACCGCGATGTTGTTGTTTTTTACTTCTAGTTCTCCTCAACTTAGCTTTTTAGACCACTTCACCATGCTTCAGGAAATTGAGATACATAAAAGCTTGAGGTCCCCCGACGCGTACATCCTGACGGTGCCTGATATGTAGACAGGTCCTGCAAAAAGATGGCTTTATGTACTATGCACAGAACATAATCAGCACTACAAACGTACCCCTCCCCCCGATCCCCCCCTTTCCGAGGAAGAAAGTTGTCACTTTCAATAACTGTAACTCAGATATGGCCAAGAGCTAATGTTCGCTGAACGCATCTTCGAGTAGTTAATGGAGAGTGGCAGCAATAAAATTACAAGCTATAAAGTACCATCACCAATTACGTTCTACGAGCCATAGTCGCAAATGCTCCCAAAAAATGATACAGGACACGACTCCTATAAACACATCCTCGGTGTTGCTATCAGTCTTACCAGGATGCACATTTATACTGACGGCTATTCACACGTATTCTAAAGTAGTACCGCTCATACATCATTTCAATATTTATTTACCAGAGGCGTGAATTCCGTAGGGGATGCACTGTTGATTACCCCCCCCCCCCCCGCTCCCACGCACTTTTCCAGAGAAGATTTTGATCCATAATTGTTACGTTGTCATCTCTTAGAAAATGTCTTTGCTCGTTTCCAACTACTCATGACTTATATTCCAAGGTAATATATCAAAAGGCTCCAAGAAGAGCACCGATTAAGAAAAATATTTGTGTTAAAGAGCTTTAATATCATAGCAGAACCAGCATATTAGGGCTAACGGTCTCACAAGTCAACTCACTCGAATTCACAAAGACTCACATATAGCCGTGAGTCGGAGTGAGTCCGGTTGAAGAAAATTTTGGTGACTCAGTCAGAGTGAGTCCGGTTGAAGAAAATCTTGGTGAGTCTGAGTCGGAGTGAGTCCGGTTGAAGAAAATTTTGGTGACTCAGTTAGAGTGAGTCCGGTTCAAGAAAATCTTGGTTGAGTCTGAGCCAGAGTGAGGCTAGTTGAAGGTAATTTAGGTGACTCAGAGTGAGTCCGGTTGAAGAAAATTTTGGTTAGTCTGAGTCGGAGTGAGCCCGGTTGAAGAAAATTTTGGTGACGCAGTCAGAGTGGGTCCGGTTGAAGAAAATCTTGGTGAGTGAGTCAGAGTGAGTCCGGTTGAAGGAAATTTAGGTAAGTCTGAGTCAGAGTGAGTCCGGTTGAAGAAAATTTTAGTGAGTCTGAGTCGGAGTGAGTCCGGTCGAAGAAAAATTTGGTGACTCAGTCAGAGTGAGTCCGGTAGAAGAAAATCTTGGTTGAGTCTGAGTCAGAGTGAGGCTAGTTGAAGGAAATTTAGGTGAGTCTGAGTCAGAGTGAGTCCGCTTGAAGAAAATTTTAGTGAGTCTGAGTCGGAGTGAGTCCGGTTGAAGAAAATTTCGGTGGCTCAGTCAGAGTGAGTCCGGTTGAAGAAAATTTTGGTTAGTCTGAGTCGGAGTGAGTCCGGTTAAAGAAAATTTTGGTGACTCGTTAGAGTGAGTCCGGTTCAAGAAAATCTTGGTTGAGTCTGAGCCAGAGTGAGGCTAGTTGAAGGAAGTTTAGGTGAGTCTGAGTCAGAGTGAGTCCGGTTGAAGAAAATTTTAGGGAGTCTGAGTTGGAGTGAGTCCGGTTGAAGAAAATTTTGGTTAGTCTGAGTCGGGGTGAGTCCAGTTGAAGAGAATTTTGGTTGCGTCAGAGTCAGAGGGAGGCTAGTTGAAGGAAATTTAGGTGAGTCTGAGTCAGAGTGAGTCCGGCTGAAGAAAATTTTAGTGGCTCAGTCAGAGTGAGTCCGGTTGAAGAAAAGTTTGGTGACTTAGTTAGAGTGAGTCCGGTTGAAGAAAATCTTGGTTGAGTCTGAGTCAGAGTGGGGCTAGTTGAAGGTAATTTTGGTGGCTCAGTCAGAGTGAGTCCGGTTGAAGAAAATTTTGGTTAGTCTGAGTCGGAGTGAGTCCGGTTGAAGAAAATTTTGGTGACTCAGTCAGAGTGAGTCTAAAGTGCATGAAATATTTTATGAGTGAGTCTGAGTGAGCTCCACAATTTTCGCCGACCTTATGGACGTGACCAATCTGCATGGCAAATGGCTGAAATGCCTTGAAGCCAGTTTCAAAATAGCTACCGTTGAAAGTGGGCGTGAAAAAAAAAACGGAAATTTAATGCCCACCTTTCTCCCCAATTTCGGCACGTCAGCTGTAATTACTGGAGGCTCGAAGAAGTTTGGGAAACAGAAAATATCGTCGAAAAAGTACCAGAAAAACAGAGTTCGAAGGTCCAGCGATGGCAGAAACGTGCAGACAAGTTAAGATATTAATGCCGGGAACGAAGAAAATGGTAACAAGCAGAGAAAGAATGACATCAGTAAGCTGAGATGAACATATGCTCTCGAAAATGCAGTTTGAATGAAAAAAAAAACCTTGTTAGGGCGCGAATCACTAGACTGAAAAAAAATGATCAAGAACATGAGGGCTGGTGTGTAATTTACGTGTCCGGAACATTCCCGCAAAAAAAAAAAAAAGAATTGCTCGATACACCACGAAATTCATTTAACAATGAGAAAAATATATATAAACCGTCACTGTAAGAGAGAGAGAGAGAGAGAGAGAGAGAGAGAGAGTAGTGTAGTATTAAGGAACTCAACAAAGCCGAAAGTGCACATAATCTCGAGACAGGTTATTGAAAGTGTCTTCCGCTCTAGAATGACTAAGTGCTTGAAACAAGTACAATGACGTATTATGAAATTATGCATCACTAATGCAGCTCTCAGAATAAATGGTTTATATATATATATATTTGGAAGACTCTGGCAATATTGGTCATCTGGTGCTCTTTATCATGCTGTAGAGGGGCCTCTACCATTTCACCTCCATAGAAATACGACCGCCGCGGCCAGGATAAAACCCGCAACCTTCGGAGCAGCTGCCGAGCTCCGAAGCCCCTGATACATCGTGGTGGACTGTACTAGTAAGCCTGAGTCCGCTATGGAAAAGTCAGAAAGATAAGTTTTTGAAAGCTGGTTTCGATTCCTACTGTGCGCTGACGTCCCAGCAAGGTACGAGCTTGGGCTCGCGCGAAATATGAGAACGTTTCAGCGCCTTTTCTGTTTCAGGCTCCATCAGTGGTGCACGAACGGCCGCCTTGATGATGATGATGATGATGATGATAATGATGATGATGATTATGATGATGACGATAACCTTATTATTTCACCAGATACTCCCCGTCTACTCCCCCTCCCGGGCCCACAGGGCCAGCTGACGAAGGCCGGCACCTACGCAACCGACTCCTCATGACTTTTCCTGACTTTTCGCTGCTTATTTAGCTAGGTGTAGGGCTTGTTGCTGCGGAGCAGAACGTGTTTGGTGACATACAAGCGGCCATAATAAAGGTTTCGGTTCATGACCTCATTACGACTAGACCCAACGGGGCTTGAAGTCACGAGAACTGACGCTGCAGCCTGACGTCGTGCTATTGTTGAAGTCAGTATATAGGTGCGGCACGCCAAAATGGACCTGAATGTGAACATTAACTTCGCTGCTTCACACTTGCGCAAACTCATTTCTGTATGGGTGGTGGTGGTTTTGGTGTGGCGACAGGAAGTTCAGCCTGGCCTGAAAGGCCAGCAATGGTTCAGCCTGAGCATCTCCCGAATTATATATGGGAACTGTGACCACGTGTTGCGCAGCCCAGCGTCTCGCAGGAAAGCCACGAGAATCCGTTGCACGCCCGTCCTCGCACAGATTTTGTATGGCGCAGTAAACTCACCTTCGAAAATTTCGCGTGAGTACCCCATTAACGCAGTCGCACTTGGTACCCCGTTTCCCTTCGCTTATCGCTGCATGAAACCACCTCGGCGGTGATGACGAGCGAGTGAGTGTGCTCGGCGGTCTTGTTTTGCCTTTCGAGCTCTCGCGGACCACTCGGGAGCACACATTGAGCGCTTTCAGCGGTTTCCACGCGTCGGCGAGCGCGCCTGGGCGAGCGTTTGCGTCACCGACTGTTGAGTCAAGGAGCTCGTGCTGCTCTCGATGTCGCTGTTTGACACGCTGCTCAAAAGGATTTGCGCAAGCTGAGGACGCTTATGACTAGTGGTCCCTGGTTTTTGCTGTTGCTGCTGCTTCTGCTGGTTGTCTTTTTTTTTTTGCTTGTTGCCGTTGGTGCGTTAGCTCCAGAGATACCGTCTAGATACATTGAGTGTCGTAGCAGTACATGAGTGTTGTTGACGTTTCGTGTTGTCCGGCAAGCTTTATACGTATGATATGTGTACATACAAGAGAGAGATGCGTTGCATACAGCTCAACCTTAAAAGAATGAACGGTATTAACAAAGTAGTTGCGCGGAGTATTACAGTTACGACAAGCCTCTGTCAAATCGAGTCAGATATACATACATTCACGGCCAGTTGCAGTTGTCGCCTGTTACACGGGAAAGCTTGTCCTTGGTTTTCGGCTGTGAAGTAAGTCACGTGACAATCACATTCACGAATAAAGAAATGTGAAAACTGAGCTTCTTTTCATAAATATACGAGTAAATAACATTTATTATCTTTAAACTACGCTTCTCCAGTTTCGATCTGCAGAACAACGCCCGCAAAGCCCCCATCACTGTAGTAGGTTCCCGCAAGAAGAAACGGAAAGGTAAGAAACAGCCGTCAAATGCGAAAGACCCCCCACCCCCCGTCTCCTCGACCTTCTGAACGCCCCTGGCGTTCTCACGGCAGTCACCAGCCCCAGCCGCGGCTTCGCGTGCAGCCACCAGTGACCCCCGGTCTACTTCGCCGAGCAACGAGCGCACCCAGGTGCGCCCGGCTTGGAAGGGAATCCAGAGAGAACTTCATCAAAAGCTGGAACAGCAGGCCGTGGCGGCATTTAGCGGCTGGCTGCAGGAAAAAGCCATGGAAGTGCCTACAACCAGCCCTGACTTTGGGGCGCCTGCCTTAACTTCACCGGCCGGCAACGGCGACTCTCCCAGCGTATACGTCCTCAAGACACGAGATGACGACAGCAGTGGCTTGACGATGATGCAGCGGATGGCCCCCGCGAGCAGGCAACAACCGACGCGGCAGCGACGACATCGCTAAACACGCTCTGCCACGAAGCGGCGATTTTATCTACCCTCTCCACTCCTCTCTCAATTGACCAGAGCTCCAGTGAAACCGCGGGAACCTAGCTGCAGGCTTCCGCCACGAATGCCGGTGACCCAGACAGAAGAAAGAGGAACCACCAGGCGCAAGCTCGACACAACATGGTGACTTTGCCGCGCCCGTACCCCAGCCTTACCCTGCCCGATGGAGACCACACCACAGTCGCTTCCAAGGCGTGACGTCGTAAGCCAAGGGCCCAGGAAGCCGCGGCTGTCGTGTGGGCATAGCAGTTGTGGGTCCGTCCCTTTACGGACAATCTATCCCTGGGGGTACTTTTCGGAGATTTCCGCGCCTGGCACTCACAGCGGCGCTTGCTGGGGGGTCTGGTGTCTCGGCGGTGCGTGTGAACCACCGTCGCAATGTCGGGGCTGCCCATGCAATGTCGCCCGAATGTTCGCGTGAGCTCCTTTACATCAGGGAGCTCAACGGTATCTCTTTAACCACGGGGGAACCCGCAGACCGTCGTGTGAGCGCCCGCTTCGTTTAAGAGGACAGTAACATCACGGAGGTGGCGATACTCCAGAAGGTCGTCTCGGCGGCTCCGGTAACTGGTCATCAGGGAGAGACATACGGTGAAGTTACACTTCGCAAGTTTCTCCCCACCTGACCACGTCACCTTCTTCGGTATACACCTGTGAGTGCACCTTGTGAAACCTCGCCCTCGACAGTGCCGGCAGTGCCTGTAGCCGAGGCTTGCCAACGCACACGCCCCACTGCAACTGCGGTGGCCACACGAACCCACCGAGCCCACCTGTCACAGGAAGAGAGGAAAGTGGCCGCTCTGATGGCTACTTCACAGTGGTGCTGTTTCGCCGTGCGCTCAGGGCAGCGGTCCACGAGGAACACCGCGAGGTGCCATTGTACGCTGCCGCCCAGAAGGCAAGCCCGCCTTCCAGCACCACCGTGGAACTTAGCCTGCAGCGTGCCACTACGGCGCCACGCCGATCCTTCCAATCAGCAGCCGCTTGCACTGAGGTGGAGTTGCCTGCTGTTAGCACCGACACAACCGCGGAAAACGAAAGAGAGGCCAACAATGCTGCCCTTGTGTCCGCCCTGCAGCCGGCTGGTGCTGGAACACCTGCCTGAACCCAACCTTGTGTGGCCCGTCCGTCCCTGGCAGCCTTCCCGCCAGCCTCGGTACTACGGTGCGAGCGAGTAATCGCATCACAGCAAAGACAGACCAGCCCCTTACATCGAGACGCCGTCCACAAGCCTCTCATCACCATCTAATATGCTGCAGGCGTTTTCTTGCCCTCCTTGGAGCGTCGGACTCTCGGTTGCTTTCTTCTTCTACTCTCCTTCCTCTCATCTGTTCCTCCTTTTTTCTGTTTATCCTCTTTCCCTATTCCCTACAAAACACAGTGCCGTGTCGCCTAAGAGGCAGACAGAAATTAGGTTCTCCTTTCTTTGTTCAAGAATCACTACCACCACTACAACAACAAATGGCGGCAGCGGTAGAATGCTGCCAGCCTCGAGTCCTAACATTGAATAGCACTGCCGATAAACAGTACATCGAACGCTACCATATTCATCATATTCATCATTAATAATCAAACACAGCCACCTTCATTAGAGAGCTGCCGCATCGGCTCTTTGATGATGTTGGCGTGATAACACAGATATGGTTAGGACGTTTAGGTCTCATTCAATCATTCACATGTGCTTTATCATCAGGTATGTTTATCGTGGCGCATTCATTTACATAAAGAAATCATTCGATACGTCATCGGTCTTCTATAGGCTGGGAAAGGTAAAGGAAAATGAGGACACCCATGCATGAGAGATGGTTGGAAGGTACTACACAGACCACAGGAAAGCTTCTGCAGCATGATAAATAACTTAGAATGAATGACTCACGCGATAGTCCACACATTCAGGGTATCACCGGAAGGCGACAGATACACTTAACAACAGGCACATTCGGTTATGTTTATGAGCGAGACCACAAAAAAGAAAATCAGTTGATTCCCCCCATTCTTAGATCGATAGTTACCTTTTTCTTCTGCCTAAGTGGCACAATACACGCATTTATGATAACTTGCTCAGTATTTCCTTCGTGGCGATTGCACTCAACAAACAAGGACAATTTCCTCTTGACTGTCCTGGGTGCTTGATCTGGAGTTCTAAGCGCATTGCGGCAATATTCAACGAATCATAGGTTGTCCTGACGGTGAGAGGCTTCGTTAAAATGGGCTGGTGGGCGCTTCTGATGTGTTTTATCACACCTCCTCTCTCCCTATACGATGTGTTTTCGTTATATCTTTCAGCACTGCAGCCTCGTCACCCCGTATAAACACGGCGCTAACCTACCAGCACCAGCTAGCTTTGCGTATACTCACACTGACAGTTTCTTTCTCTTTTTTTTCCTACTCTCCTTCTTCCTTCTCTATCTTACCAATTATTCTCCCTTTCCCCCACCCAACATCTAACACAGCCAGCCAAGCCAAAACTTGCTTAACCCTCCTCACCCTTCGTCATTTTCTCTTTTTGCTTTTATTATCATCTTGTTGCCTCCTTCGCGCAAGGCTCTGCAGTGTTATCTTTAATCACGAACAGGGACGCCAATAGAACATTAACCCACATCTTCCTTTTTTCGATACCTTTTGTATCTCGTCTCCCTCAACGCTAACTCTTTGATCCTTCGACCTGTGAACTGTTCGTCCATGGCTTGCTTCTCTCAAGTCTTTCTCACACACACACACACACACACACACACACACACACACACACACACACACACACACACACACACACACACACACACACACACACACACACACACACACACACACACACACACACACACACACACACACACACACACACACACACACACACACACACACACACACACACACACACACACACACACACACACGAGAGAGAGAGACAAACGAGAATGCTGGTATGTACAAAGTCTTAACGCCTCGTCTCACGCAAGATGGCCATCACCAGCTGTGCTCCCCAACATGACGCTCACTCGTTCTATTCGACAGTGCAATCGTAGGCTCTCCCTAGTCTCGCGGCGACACCTAACGGTGCCACAGCGCATACAGCCACCCCCTCACAACGACGATCGAACCGTGGTCGCGCGTGCGTTCGCTCGGGACGCCCATTAAATATTTATCGAGCCATACCGCGCGCCAATGATTTCTGCGACGGCAATCAAGGCGAGAGGCACGCGTCGACAGCGCGAGGCCGAATATTCGCGGTTCTTGGAATTCGATCTTTGTCGCCCCACGCTGCGAGGTTCAACTTATATAGCTGCCACAAGTGGCAGCGCTGTTTACCCCGAAGAAAGAGGCAGCCCGTAGGCACGAGCGCAGCTGCCCGAAATTGGCGTGCGCCGGAGGCGAAAGCGGGAACCCGCAATGTGATCGTTAATGCGTTCCTTCCCCGACGGCGGTTCTTGAGAAGAGCGTTTTAATAGCGTTGTCGCGTATAGGACCTCGCACACGTAGTGCAGCAGGCTTTAGCGTGTAAGAGAGAATGCAAGAATAACACAAATCTAGCTCAACAAAGACAACCAGTAAAAATATGCGAATAAAGGAGAGGCAGTTATGATGCAGAGCACCGGGTTAGGGACTGCGTCTTGTTCGATGCTCATTTTTGATGCGTTATGATTGCTAGGCTTTTACCGTAAACAAACTCCTTTAAGTAAACGTTATGCTAGGAACGCTTTATTTTAGAGAACGCGGGAATTTTCCCACCTGTCGAGTGTTGGAACGCAGGCCTTAGCAACAGGTGAAATGTGGTTGTTGGCTCTTCTAGATTTTGCCCGCATATATATATATAAACATCAAGCTTAGTGCAGTATAGGAAACAAAACAATCCGCCTTCTTCGGAGGATCTCGCTTAAATCCCTTTTCGTTGCAGTAAGAGTAACGTTCAGTTGGTATTGCGGAAGGGTAACTGCTTGTACGAAGAAAAATTGGATCCCTAATTAAGGTTTATAGAAACCCGGGCCGGTGGGCATAATTTCCGCGCTAAGGCATTGCGTGAAGCCGTCAAGCTGTTTTGGGAAGCTGAGCCCCCCAAAAATATTTCGATTTTTCGGAAGCAATCAGCAGGCTTTTTTTCAACTATCGTCACAGAAGTGAAGGGACACCACTGACTTGAAAGAGGTTTCTCGCGACAAATTTATCCCTTTTTAGAAATTAGAAAACAGCGTTAGACACGTGGCGTGTCTATGGCAGTGTTTGCTACGTTCTTAAAGGCGCAACCTGCGACAAAACGACGCCCAGGGTGTCAATGTGTGTCGTGTCTCACCTAGCACCATCTGCTCCCGTTTTAATTGTGCACCAACCAGCACAGTGAAAACACCAGGCAGGTAAGAGGCTCTTACCTGCATGAGGTTCCTGAAGGAATAAGCTCTTAAGATGCACGAGGCTCGAAAAGTGTTCGCTATTTGAGACGCACCAAGCTGTACAAGTGATCCGGGTAGCCTGAATCGTTATGGCTTATTTGTAGATGTCTGTTAGTACAAACCCCTCCTTTTCTTATCTCATTTCTCGTTCTCTCTTTTTCAATGCGAGCTAGGCAACCAGGCCAGCTCAAGTGTGGTTAACCACCCGGTCTTTTTCTGATCTCTTTCTCTTTTTGGAATTCCGCAATATCATTTTTCAGCAGCGTGTAACCGCAGGAAACCACCGAAGCCAATAAGGTTTCCTAGAGAAACAGCGGGCGAAACAAACGCGAATCGATAGACAACCAGCCGGCAGTGACTTTGTTGCCCACATTTACGAAAGCGACGCAGCGGACCAGAGAGTTGGACAATCTGGGACGAAGCTCGCAAAATACAAGTATCGAAAATGCAGCTCCATGTCAGCAAAACAAGTATACAGGCCAACATTAATTATGTAAAACGTGAAAGACCCCAGCAATTATGACGGAAATGAGAAGAGATCATGAATTTATTATGCGCTTGCTCATTTTATTGGATCTAGCCTCTGTGGAATGAAAATCAGCAGCAAAGCCATCATTGTGTGGCCAACGGACGCTTTGAATTTTCATCATTAAACCGAGATAGATCGCAAACAGAAAACGGAACCATTATCGAGGTCGGATCACAAATGAGCGAGATGTAAACTTCACTGATGGTGCTACACCCACGCCCTCGTTTTCGAACCTCTCCCTCTCCTTTGACCATCTACAGACACGCACCTTCCATTGTCTGTACTAGTAGGACAGCGAGATCCCTCATATTGAATAACGTTTACATTTCTTTCATACATAGACGGTGCAGAACGTTCGGAAAAGGGAACACTGAACAAGGCGAGCGCCGATTGAGAAATGCGTATAGTTGCATCGGCCCGTTTGGACTTTCCTATAAGGCGACTCAAAGGTGAAAGCAACCCTCTTCTTATTCTTCTTCTCGGTCGACTGTCAATTTCTTTCCCTCTCTTTCTTCCTCTCCCGAAAACTTACTGCACCTAGCGTGGTTTTGTACTGCATGCGGGATCACGACATCGCCTTTAACCAGGCGACGCCGCCGTGTGATGACGTCGTCTTGTCATCACCTCACAATGACGCCACAGATTTCGGCAATGTTTGGCAGTATTATGACGTCTGGTGGCATAAAGATCATGAACATTTCGGTACGCCGACGGTGAACACATGTCCACGTGAGTACTCCGTGACGTTTGACCAATATTTATCTCATTATTTGAAACATAGCACGCTGTTTCAGATGCTATTTTTCCGTTCGAACAATAATATTCACTTTTCTTTCAGCGCATCTCTTGGGCAGTTTCTCGTTATACTCTCATTCTGAGCCGTCTAAGCACTGTGAGTTGCACTCAAACGCGGAATAGGCTCCGTTCTACATTCCTCTCAATGCTTCCTCATTCCTGCTCGCGCACACGACAAATGAAAGCCGATCATTTGCGTGCGACACCGTGTCGCGACATTCGAGCAGTAACGGAGAAACTCTTCGCACACACAGCCGAGCCTCCGAGAAAATTCGAGTCACGGGGAAACGAACACCGTGGCCACAAAGGCGGCGCGCAGTGTGCACGCACTACGGAAATGAGAGCGACGTCAACCGACGAACGTTGTCTTTCTTAACGCGACCGCTCTGCGGAGTCGTGGGCGATCCTACACTGCCGCACCACAGAACACCTACAAGGCCGCACGTGGTGTCGCTTGTGTAGCCGCGCGAGGTCTTCCCAATTAAGCGCACGTCACACAAATATTGACTTTTTGTGGCTGCAGCAGGCGTTGCAGCTACGCGGGGTGCCACGAGCGGAGCGCCCATTGCACAGACTTAATGGCGCCGCTAATTAGGTTTAGACGCCTGCGAGTAATTGAATTAGGCCCCCGCGATTTCTCCGCGAGCTCCCATTCTGTGTGAACGAAGTGAACGCGTAAATAATAAAAAAAACTAAAAAAAAATCAAACGAGAGAAAACGAGCAGGAAAAAAAAAAGCGCTTCGCACGCCCAATACAAACATTCTGTAATGACATCTAGCGAACTGCCCGGGCACTCTGTGTATACGGTAAGAGATGCGCTATCTGCGGCGAGCCTTGCGACCAGCGGCGGCAACCTGATCGTTGCTTTAATGCGCCCTCAAAGAAATGTACGAACTGCCGCGGAACCATGAATAGAAGCGGCCGCCGGTCTCTATATACACGGAGTATTGTTCCAACTGTCCTCCCCTCCCCCTCCCCTGAGTTTTGTGTTGACGTGAATGAGGAAAAAAAAGATACCGGCCCCATGATAATGGTGCGGGGTACATTTTACATGCATCATAAACAAATGAACACATGATGCACACGTCGTTAAAAAACAAATGTACTTACGACAACATATTGTTGCAGTCTGCTGCTTTAAACAATTTTTGTTTCTCTCGGTATATATAGGGTGTACGATGTAAAGGACAGCGCAAGCAAAAATCGCGCGTGAAAGAAGGACCACGATGAGGAATACGCAATTGCGTCGCAGTAAATGTTAGGGTCAACTTCCATTCCGCGAATGTTATGGCGTGTCAATGAAAAAAAAAGGAACTGAAAAAGAAAGGTGAAGTAAATATTACTTATTTCAATATGCAACAACTAAAAGCCCGGATCCATAGCGCTGCAATGTAATGGTTATCCAAGATTGCTACAGAGCTTCCTATAGTTTCGATCTACCAAATATTCGCGGAAACTCTGGTGTTTTTGCACTACGCCCACGATGCTTTGCCTATTAGTGTCGAGTTATCCTGATCAAATACTTACGGGAAATGACATGCAAGCTAGTTAGTTCATTGGAATTATGTATCCGTCAAATACATTCACGCAGTCAAAGTCAACCTGAACCTGTGTCGCGGCTATAGCTCTCTTGATGTATGGAGCACGCATTACCGCTGAAAAATACTTACGGGAAATGGCATGCAAGCGAGTTAGTTCATTGGAATTATGCATCCGTCAAATACATTCACGCAGTCAAACTTAACCTGAACCTGTGTCGCGGCTGTAGCTCTCTTGATGTATGGAGCACGCATTACCGCTGAAAACCACGACACCAAAGCTCCATATCATCCATATCCATATCCATAACATCCATATCCATAACATCCATATCCATAACATCCATATCCATAACATCCATATCAACAACTGCCGTCACTATAAACCACCTAGAACGACAACGATGCGCTACGTGACTCGGGTGGCTGACACGCGCGCTCGCCCTCCTGTTACTAATTCGCAACGCGAGAGCAGTGCTCTCAAACGTCGCGGCACACCGACAGTTGCGCCACTGACGCACCTCCAGCATTCTCGCACTCGGCCACCAACCCCGCAAACAAAGCGACTACACACTCCCCTACGGTGTAACGACACGGCACGATTCTTCGCCCGGTATAGCATGCCGTGTCGGCGTGCTGCGCAAACGAGCCGGCAGAGTGCGCAGCAAGTTGCGGGTAACGAACAACTCCTTTCTTTCTTTGCCACACACACACAGCAGAAGAAGTTCGATGCATGGCTTTCCGGAGCCGTTAATTATAGGTCTGCTCGAGCACTTCTCCTCTGCGCGTCCTCTAATGGAGCTATGATGTCGTCTCGAGCCTGCCGAGGAGCGATGCCTGAAACCGCCCCAGGTACATACCGCAGCGCCGATGGGAGCCTACTTGAGAAGAGCCGCAAGTCGGAGAGGTGCCGGATGCCGAGAGAAGAAAGCAAGCCTCTTATCTGGGCCCGAATAAAACGAAAACAGCGTTAGCGACGGAAGAAGAACAAACGCCGAGACAGCAAGCCGGGGAGAAAATGCGCAAGAAAGTAGTTGGAGCAAAAGCGGGTACGAGAGGAGGTGCGCAGGAACGCCAAGGGGGCCTGCGGATGACAGCCAGCGAGCGGGTGGCGGGCAAGGGCGGCTTCGGGCCTCGGTGTCGCGTGAGGAATCGAGGCTGACTAGACGCCGCCGCTCACTCGCTGCCTTCGCCGCGCTGTCGACGGCAAAAGTACACCACAGCGCTGCGAAAGGGAGGCGACTAGAGCGGCAGCCTGTGCGATTGCCGCCGCTCGTCGGAGAGCGGTGCGGTTTCGGCCTGGAGCGCGAAACGAGAGAGCTGCGCAGTCTATACGGCGGCGTGATGCATTCCGCGTAAAAAATGCCGCGGGCTTGATGCGAGCGCCCCCCTGAGGGATGAGGAAAGGCAGCGCACCTTTCTGAAACAACGCTCCGTGTGAGTTTCGTTCTCTCCGGTCGCTGCTATAATTGGTGCGTTTCTTATGAGTACGCGCAAGCGTGTCTCAGTTTGGTGAAAGCTCTCTGTGCTCGAGTGCCTGATTGAAAATAAAGTGGTGGCAACATTATGCCAATGTCTATTGGCGTCAACTTGTGCCAGTGCATTTATTGTTGAAAAAGAAAGTGAAACACAAGTTTTAGTAATGTATCGCCTGGCCGGCCCGCCCCGCCTTCATTTGAGCGAAAAAAGATGTGCGAGTGTGCATGCATGTGCGTGTGTGGAGAGAAAGAGAGAGATGTAACGGTTGTTTCATTGTGCATATATTGGTGTGCTGGCGGCGAATGATTATGACAGCTTTGATTGCACCTGATCAGTCCAAACACGACAAAAGGGTGATTCCACGAGATATCGACACGGGTCGAAAAGTTGATATTTTAGATTTGTTTGTTTATGTTATATTTTGTGCACATACCACCAAGTAGCCCAAAATTGCACTTTGTTTTTTTTTATTAACTGCATAGTTTAGGAGAAAAAATATTGAACTTATTTTGTACAAAGGGATTAACTTCGTTTCTTGTAATTTTCGAAAGTTAACGACGATATACACACGCAAATATTAGCTTAATGAAGATGATTTTTTTCTAGTACATGTACGCATAATAAAGAGTGGAGCAGCATTCTTTGAAGCTTGTATGCTGAAGCAAAGTGTTTCGGAAAAGTATCTGAACAGGTTACTGTTTTTAAAAGTTGCTTGATTTGAGATTTTTTTCCCCTCCTAAGCTACACCAGCTGGTGTTCTATAACTTCATCATCTATTACAATATAATGGTCACAATATTGTCTATCGATACCGTAGCTGTAGCTCAGACACATAATTTTTAAATGGCCTCAAGCTTTTAAATTTATTGACAGTAAACCCTTTTAAAAATTATTGTTTAAAAAATCTCATCTTCAATTTTTTAATGCTCTAAAACGTTCCTCACAGATGATATAAAAGTAATACTCAAAAACATAATGCAATATTCTATTTGCAGTGACAATATTACAGGTGGAAGCTTCAGCTTTTCGAGCATGCATTCCGGTGACAAGCGGTTGAGAAATCGGGCTAAAAAGAGTGGTATTGAGCTTCTGATTAGTTTGAACAGCACTATATTTACAAAGTAAAAGCAGATCTGGTAAACGGGAATGACCGTTTTAAGCGCACCCTTCTGAAATACCTCAATTTGCCGTTTCAAGCCGAGGCTTGAGACCCCCGAGTTTTCGGCACCTCAGTTGGTCACCTCAGTTACATGAGACAGCTATTACAGTGATCTGCTTTTAACGTTGTCGTTCAGAACACTTAAATAGGAATAGGCTCACTAGAGGAACCAACGAAGCATCACGAACACTGAGATTGAGCAACGCTGCTGCTGCCTCCTTAACCTGAACATGGTTTAGCGTTCCTTTCCTCGGTCGCCTGCTCAACAATTTCATGCGTGCCCCCTCTTGTAGGCAATGCGTGTTTTGTGTGTGTTTAGAAAAAGTGGTTAACGATTTCGAGTACTTAATACTCGACCATGGGAGAGCTGAAAGCCATCCCTTGGGCCTAGCTAAAGCGGTGGCTGGCCGTCGTGCAACAAAGAGAAGTTTATTGACTTCCAACCAAGGATAAAGTACATGACAAAAACATCGAGCTTCACGACTACAAAGGGTGCATGTACAATCAGGAAAGCACCACTACCGAGGTACAATGTATGGGGGGGAATGTACCCCTCTATTTACTGCAGAGCGCGTGGTGCCACAGCAGGCTTAATCATGCGCGACGGTAGGTCTTCTCAACACGCGGTGGGAACAAGTAGCGACTTAGCGCTGTACAACTGTAGGTATTATTTCTTTTTTGTCGCCTGAAACAATGCTGCTTTCGTACACAGTGAGTGCATGTCCGGAGGTATAAAAGAGGCCTTGAGGCTGGGGGGGGGGGGGGGGGCCGGTGGGGTACAAGGGAGTGGGGGGGGGGCTCTTGTCTCCCCTCAAATAAGGCATCAGCAACAATCTGCGCGTAAAAAAAACTGACTGAAGGCGCCAATCAATGAAGAAGGCGCTATACAAAATTTAACTCAAGTGTCGACCAGCACACTTTGCCCGAATCGATTACAAATAACAACGACAATGGTGTGATGAAATGAAAAAGGTGATACAGATATACAGATATATATATATGTGTACAAGTCCCCTTCTGCATGTGCTAGACAGCGGGAGGGGGGTCACCAGGTAGTGATTGGGGCGGCTAGCTTGCCATTTCTCAGAAAAAAGAATTTGGTATGCAATGTAATGATATAATGGTGTTTCAACTATAGGAAACGGCAAAAAATCTGTAATGTTAACGGAACATAATTTAGTAAAAACTAGCAAAGCACGACACCTCATTCTCCCACCTAAGAGCGGCAAGCTTGATAGGGATTAAGGCGGCATCTGAAATGATGTTGTAGAAGACAATATGGCTGAAAAATGCAAAAATGCTCTATGCAAATGAAGATTACCTAGAGACTATACGTTATATTTAAGACATTTTTGTACATATTTTGCCACGTGTTGCATGCCTATGATTTCGGTGCGTTTGGTCAACCTCAACAAAGGATACAAATTATGGTCGTGTTTTGTTAGTGTCAAGCACTGTTGTAAGTCATCTGAAAAAATGGCAGCAATTTTGAGCACACGATGGCTTTTGTTCAATTAATTCCTCAGCTTAAGAGGGGATAGGGGAGGGGGTCATTCCAAGTGTTCATGTTCCGTGGTCCTATGCTGGTGTTAGAGCATTTTAATACATCGCGTTGTCTGCAAATATGTACGGACTGTCTTAGAGCTTGTCATTATGTCTTGCTCCTCCGGCATTAAAGCTGAGCGAAGCCCACCAGAAATGCGCATTTACAGAAATTTATTTTTTAGTGGGCTAATCCGCTTCTACTCTGCGTGCATAGTTTTGTTCAAACGAATAAGAGGCTCAAGCCCACTTTTTTTAGCCCGATTTCTCATGCGTTTATCGCCTAAGTGCATGCTCGAAAAGCTGCTATTTTCACCCGTAATATTGTCGCTGCAAAAAAAAAAAAGCA